>NC_069080.1:60599999-60899999 GCF_025698485.1 Gossypium arboreum
AATAAAATGTCCATTCCTCATGAGCTCAAGGTGTTTACTGCATCACTGTCCATGATTGACTTCGTAAGGCAGCGCACATAGAACATGTACGTTTATTAGAGGATGTGCAATAAGCCCGCACACTTAGTGCTTAATAGTCGAACTCGCACACTTAGTGCTATATAATCAAACTTGCACACTTAGTGCTGTATAATTTGAACCCGCACACTTAGTGCCAATTTGTGATTATAAATGTTTACACCGCACACTTAGTGCCAAACCGATCATTCAATACATCTCACCTCTTTTCTTTCAATTCAATATTTTTATCACCACATACATACATGTTTATATATATATATTCTACCATTCCATTCAGCATCATTACTTGGACATTACGACCCTTTAAATTAGTACAAATAAGTGCTTAATGACTTACCTTATATCGGATGAAATGATTCCCAATCTACTACTCGATTATCTTCGCTTTGCCTTTGCTTGGTTCTCCCTCTTTGATGTCTTGATCTAAAATGAATACATTTAGTAGTTTAATCTTCTTGCTGGATTTTTATGTGTATAACTTAATGGTTTTCACCCCATTTCACAACTATCTTTGTTCAAAATATCAAAATCTTAACCAACATTTGTTTAATGCTTCAAGGCCGAATGCATGGTCACCATTAAGCTAATCTAGTCTCAAGTATTTTAATCCTAACATACAACATCATGAATCAACTCAACCTTATAAGCCAATATTACTCCTACAACCGATTGTAAGGAGTTAACAAAGAAAATATATTTTACAAACATATACACCCATATGGCCGATTTTACCAAATCAAATTTAACCTTACTTATCTCAAATTTTCATTTCATACTATCATCCCCATGACATAGCAAGGTTTTGAATCATGGACTAATTAGAACTAAAACTAGTAACTAAGAACATGCATGAATCTCATGGCACCATATTAAACATACCTTAATCTAGCTACAAGGATGGCCAACCTATTCCAAACCAACCATGAGCAAGGACCCTTTCTTCTCCCTTGAGATTTTCGGCCAAAAGGATGGAAAAAAAGATGAACAAAGCTTTTTTTTTTTTTTTTTCTCACTTGCACGGCAATGGGGAGGGAGGGAAAGCCTTCACACACACACTTTTTTTTTATTACTCATGCACCTTATTTTATTTATTTCAACATAAACCACTCACCCAACATGTTTCATGACATGTCTTGCCCATGCTTCCTTGTCATGGCGGCTACTAGCACTTGGGGGATTTTGACATGCAAGTCCTCCTTTTGACTACATGTACTATTAGGTCCTTATAGATTAGCCTATCATTTTCAAAAGTGACATACAAGTCCTACTAACTGAATTCACATGCAATCGACTAAACCAAGCTTGAAATTTTACACATTCAGTAAATACATATTCTAGACAATAAATATTACGTTCAAAATTTGGTGACTCGGTTTAGTGGTCCCAAACCACTTCCGACTAGGGTCAATTTTGGGCTGTCACAACTCTCCCCACTTAAGGAATTTTCGTCCCGAAAATCTTACCGTAAAATGAGTTTGGGTAACGCTCTTTCATAGAATTCTCGGGTTCCCAAGTAGCTTCTTCCATCCGTGTTTGAGCCATAACACCTTTACTAACGGAACCCTTTTGTTTCGCAACTCCTTCACTTCACGAGCTAGGATACGAATCGGTTCTTCTTCATAACTCATATCGGCTTGAATTTCAATCTCGGAGGGTTTATTACATGTGAAGGATCGGATCAAGAACGTCAAGCATCAAACATGGAAAAATTGTGGATCCTTTCGAGTTCGGGGGTAAAAGCAACCTATACGCTACTGGGCCGACTCGTTCGGAGATCTCATATGGCCCAATGAATCTCGGACTCAATTTGCCCTTACGGCCAAATCTGAGTATCTTTTTCCAGGGTGATACCTTAAGAAACACTTTGTCTCCCACCTGATACTCAATATCTCTTCGTTTTAAATCCGTGTACGACTTCTGACGATTCGAAGCAGCCTTCAAACTTTCACGAATTACTCGAACTTTTTGCTCAACATCTCTAATCAAATCCACCCCGAAAATTTTGCTTTCACCGAGCTCAGTCCAAAACAATGGTGTACGGCATTTACGACCATACAAAGCCTCGTAAGGCGCCATCTTAATGCTTGACTGAAAACTATTGTTGTGTTAATTCAATCAAGGGTAAATCTGTTCCCATGAACCATTAAACTCGAGGATGCAACATCTCAACATATCCTCAAGTATCTGAATTATCCGCCGGATTGACCATCGGTTTGGGGATGAAAAGCGGTGCTAAAATGCACTTGGTACCCAAAGCTTCTTGCAATTTCTTCCAAAATCGTGAGGTGAATCTCGGATCTCGTCCGACACAATAGAAATCGGTACCGTGTAATCTCACAATCGAGAAACATACAATTCAGCTAGCTTATCCAATGAAAAATCCGTGCGTCGACGGGGATAAAGTGAGCCGACTTAGTCAATCTATCAACGACGACCCAAATTGCATCTTTCTTGCTTGCCGACACGGCAAGCCGGATACAAAATCCATCGTGACTCGCTCCCATTTCCATTCGTGTATCATGATTGGTCAAGCAAACCCGTGGGCACTTGATGTTCCGCCTTTACTTGTCGACATACTAAGCACTTGAAACAAGGTTGGAAATGTCTCGTTTCATACCATGCCACCAAAAGCGGTGTTTCGTGTCGTTGTACATTTTCGTACTCCCGGGTGGATTGACATTCGACTCTCGTGAGCCTCGTTCAAAATCATCGAAACAAGTTCTAATTCCTTGGAATACATAATCGACCCTTGAACGTCAAGCAATCATGGTCGTCAATCTGAAATTCGATTCCTTGTTCGAACACACTCATCCCGTTTGCAACCAACTCATCGTCGACTTTCTCGAGCTTCACGAATTTGACGATCAATAATGGTTTGGCTTTCAATTCAGCTACTAACACATTGTCGGGTAGAATGCATAAGTGTACATTCATTGCTCGCAACGCAAATAGTGATTTACGACTTAAGGCATCCGCAACCACATTAGCCTTTCCCGGTGATAGTCAATGACCAACTCATAATCCTTTAACAGCTCGAGCCAACGTCTTTGTCGCAGATTTAAGTCTCTTTGAGTCATCAAATATTTGAGACTTTTGTGATCCGAATACACATGGCACTTCTCACCAAATAAGTAATGTCGCCATATCTTTAAGGCGAATACGATGGCGACCAATTCGAGATCATGGGTCGGATAATTTTTCTCATGTGGCTTTAATTGTCTCGACGCGATAGGCCACAACTCGCCCTTCTTGCATCAATACGCAACCCAACCCAAGTAGGGATGCGTCACTATAAATGACAAACTCTTTGCCCGATTCGGGTTGCACTAGAATTGGGGCTTCACCAAATAAGCTTTCAGTTGATCGAAACTTTTCGACATTTCTCCGTCCATTCGAACTTAACATCCTTTTGGAGTAGCCGTCATTGGCGTGGCTATCGTCGAGAAACCTTTACAAATCGTCGGTAATAACCGCAAGCCCCAAAAAGCTCCTAACTTCGGTAACATTCCTTGGTGGTTTCCAATCGACTATGGTCGAAATTTTGTTCGGGTCCACCGACACCGATGTGGACATCACATGCCCCAAAAGCTAACCTCTTTCAACCAAAATTCACATTTATGAACTTTATGTATAATCGCTTATCTCGTAAGATTTGCAACACTAGCCTCGGTGTTCAAAGATGTTCGGTTTCATCTCTCGAATAGACCAAAATGTCATTGATAAATACAACTACGAACCGATCCAAGTATGGCCTGAAAATTCTATTCATTAAATCCATAAACACCGCAGGGCATTAGTGAGCCCAAACGGCATCACCAAGAATTCGTAGTGACCGTACCTCGTTCTAAAAGCGGTTTTGGTATGTCCGATTCTCGGACCCTCAACCGATAGTACCCGACCTCAAATCTATCTTTGAAAACACCGAGGCTCCTTTAATTGATCAAACAAATCGTCAATTCGTGGCACCGGATATTTATTCTTTATCGTCACTTTATTGAGTTGACGATAGTCGATGCACAACCTCATGCTTCGTCCTTCTTTTTCACAAACAATACCGGTGCGCCCATGGAGAAAAACTTCGATCGAGCGAAACCTCTATCACCAATTCTTGCAATTGGACCTTCAATTCCTTTAACTCCGTTAATGCCATACGATCACGGAGCTATTGAGATCGGCGTAGTACCGGTACAACCGATGCGAATTCCACTTCTCGACCGGTGGCAATCCGGTAACTCCTCCGAAAAATATCCGAATACTCACAAACCACTGGTACCGATTCGAGTTTCTTTTCCGTCTCTTTACTTTCAAACACATACGCAAGGTATGTTTCACACCCCTTTTCACATATCTCCGAGCGGTCATAGAAGATATTATCGCGGCACTCCTTTTAAATCAAGAGACTCGACTCGGACTACCTCATTATTTGCACTCCTCAAATCAATGGTTTTTCTTTTGCATCCACCATCGCATCATGTACTGATCACCAATCCATACCAAGAATAACATCAATTCATCAAATGGTAGAAGCATCGATCGGCCGAAAAACAGATTCTCGAATTATTAGGGGCATCTCTTGCACACTTTATCAACGAGGACGTATTGACCCAAAGGGTTTGACACTGAATTACGAACTCAAGAGACTCAACAGTAGAGTCTTCTTGGATGCTAAAGTTTCACATACATATGAATGAGTAGAGCCGGGTCAATCAATGCAATCACAGAGTATCAAAGAGAGTAAAAGTACCAAGATAACGTCGGGGAGGATGCCTCCTCTTGTGCGCGGATGGCATATGCTCTAGCAGAGCACGGGTCTCGGATCGAACAACCGTGATCGGTGGCTCCTCTCGATTACCACCCCTACCTCCCGAAATCCTCGGGGTCTACCTCTAGTCGTCGCCCCACTCGATCTTGCACCTTGCATCTTATTCTTCTCATCTAGCTCGTGCAATCTCTAATGAAGTGGTCCTTCAACCACATCCGTAATAGTCTTGCTTAATGACTTACCCCAACATTCACCTAGGTGTCGTCTTCCACATTAGGGGCATTCAGTCTCTCTTGATGATTATTGCCCACACTAGCCACCGAAGTAGCTCGGGAGTCCGTCGATGGTCGTGCTCTAATGGAAATTCCCGCAGTCGTCCTCGATTTATTAGTGTCCTCCCTGAACTTCTTTACAGTCGAGAACGGAGCTTTACCCATCGATCTCTTACGATAGTCTTTAGCTTCAAATTCAGCCTTCTTCTTCTCCTTTCCAAGTTCTTCCGCCTTGCGTGCTCGTTCGACCAAATCACGAACTCCTTTATCTCCAAAATACCCACTAGTAGTTTTAAATCTTCATTCAATCCTTCTTCAAATCTTTTGCACATAGCAACCTCATCGGCCACACACTCCCGAGCATACCGACTAAGTCTTACGAACTCATGTTCGTATTCGAATCTTGTCATACGGCCTTGCTTGAGTTCCAAGAATTCCTTACGCTTTTGATCGATGAACTGTTGACTAATATACTTCTTTCAAATTTGCTTGAAAGAAATCCCAAGTAACTCGCTTCGTTTGGGACTATGGAGATCAAAGTCATCCACCAATAGTAAGTCGAGTCTCGCAACAAGGATATAGCACACTTTAGACATTCATCGGGTGTGCATGATAGTTCATCAAACACCGAATGGTGTTATCAAGCGAACTCGGCTCTTTTCGGCATCATCAAGAACTATGGCCTTAAACTCCTCAGCCCGCTTTCTAATCAAGTCTACAGTGGCTTACTTGGCCTCATAGGATCAAGAATCGATGGCATTACAGCCCTTGGGGTGGATTATTTAAATTCGGAATTGTTGGACAGCCGGATTGGTTCGGGCGTATTATGCTACCCACTCATTCATCATGGTAAAGAAGGCTTGTTTTGCCTCCTCACCTTGATTATTCGCAGATGACTGAGGTTCAACAGCGGCGTCCCTTGTGCAGGAGCAGCCGCTACACTTTCAACGTCATCCGCCAAGGTTCTCTCTACACCGGATCCATTTACTAATCAAAACAAAAATTTTAACCGTCAAAGTCATCACACATTTAAACATTAACATTAAGGCATGTATAGCTAGACTCATACGCTATGGTAGTCCTAGAACCGACTAAACCATAGTTCTGATACCAATAAAATGTAACACCCGAACCCGAGACCGTCACGGAGTCGAACACGAGGTGTTAACAGACTTCAACCCACTTATTGAGAGTTTCCAGACAAGCTGCCAATCTGTGTACTAGTCGCTCCAAAATTCATAACTTGAGTTTTACAACTCGAAAATCAGTTTCGCAAATTTTCCATGAAACTAGACTCATATTTCCATCTACATAATTTTTTCTAGAATTTTTGGTCAAGCCAATTGGTACAGTTTATTAGTTAAAGTCTCCCCTGTTGCAGGGATCGACTACACTGACCTTTGTGCATTACGAATTGGATATCTCCCTGTACAAGGCTTCAATACTGATGTCGATTGTTTCTATAGAAACTAGACTCAGAGAGGAATCTACACATATATGGCATGACTCCTAATTATCTCTGGTTAATTTACAATGATTTTCCAAAGTTGGGACAGGGGATCCAGAAACCGTTCTGGCCCTGTTTCACAAGAACTTTAATATCTGTTAACTTATAACTCATATGACCATTTCGTTTCTTCTATATAAAAGTAGATTCATCAAGGTACATTTACATAATTTATTTACTATTTAATACCATTCCTACTATTTTTAGTGATTTTTAATCTCACGTTACTGCTGCTGCCAGCACCTGTCACTAAAGCAACTATGCCTATTTCATGATTTCCTTTGATCTAACTAGTGATTCATATACATGTCACAAATCATGATCATGACTAGCCATACCAGAGGCTAATCATTATCCAACATCTCCCTACTACACTATTGCCATAACATGCATTTTAACATCAAAATAATCAACCATGGCATAAGGCATGGAAATCGAATTACCAAGACTTGTGACTTAACATTGGAGAACTAAATCCAACCGAGCATTTATGCCATTTTCGCATGGCTAAAAGTTTACATACCAAAGTTCAACAAAGCATATTAGCCTATACATGCCAAAATGTTCTCCTAAACCGACTACACAAAAAGATACCAAAAGTTGATAGCCGTGTGATGACTCCAATGACGATCACGAGCACGCAAAAAGGACGAGTCCGAGAAACCTAAAATGGCGACAAGCAAACACCGGGTGAGTATATAACTCAGTAAGCCATAAGCATTATATTGCCGTTCAGTAATAATATACCATAAAAGAAAATAATTAATGCGGATTAAAATCCTCCATCCACACCCCAAACGGTACTATAATTCTTTAGGCATTTCGGTTTGGTCACATACCAAGCCCTACTTGATATTTCATACATTACGCCATATGACATTGCATGCATTTATTTTCGAGCAATATCACCACATAGATCAAGACTTACCAAACCAAAATTCCAAATATAAATAAAATGTCCATTCCTCATGAGCTCAAGGTGTTTACTCGTATCGCTGTCCATGATTGACTCGGTAAGGCCGCAGCACATAGAACATGTACGTTTATTAGAGGATGTGCAATAAGCCCGCACACTTAGTGCTTAATAGTCGAACTCGCACACTTAGTGCTATATAATCAAACTTGCACACTTAGTGCTGTATAATTTGAACCCGCACACTTAGTGCCAATTTGTGATTATAAATGTTTACACCCGCACACTTAGTGCCGAAACCGATCATTCAATACATCTCACCTCTTTTCTTTCAATTCAATATTTTTATCACCACATACATACATGTTTATATATATATATTCTACCATTCCATTCAGCATCATTACTTGGACATTACGACCCTTTAAATTAGTACAAATAAGTGCTTAATGACTTACCTTATATCGGATGAAATGATTCCCAATCTACTACTCGATTATCTTCGCTTTGCCTTTGCTTGGTTCTCCCTCTTTGATGTCTTGATCTAAAATGAATACATTTAGTAGTTTAATCTTCTTGCTGGATTTTTATGTGTATAACTTAATGGTTTTCACCCCATTTCACAACTATCTTTGTTCAAAATATCAAAATCTCAACCAACATTTGTTTAATGCTTCAAGGCCGAATGCATGGTCACCATTAAGCTAATCTAGTCTCAAGTATTTTAATCCTAACATACAACATCATGAATCAACTCAACCTTATAAGCCAATATTACTCCTACAACCGATTGTAAGGAGTTAACAAAGAAAATATATTTTACAAACATATACACCCATATGGCCGATTTTACCAAATCAAATTTAACCTTACTTATCTCAAATTTTCATTTCATACTATCATCCCCATGACATAGCAAGGTTTTGAATCATGGACTAATTAGAACTAAAACTAGCAACTAAGAACATGCATGAATCTCATGGCACCATATTAAACATACCTTAATCTAGCTACAAGGATGGCCAACCTATTCCAAACCAACCATGAGCAAGGACCCTTTCTTCTCCCTTGAGATTTTCGGCCAAAAGGATGGAAAAAAAGATGAACAAAGCTTTTTTTTTGTTTTTCTTCTCACTTGCACGGCAATGGGGAGGAGGGAAAACCTTCACACACACACTTTTTTTTATTACTCATGCACCTTATTTTATTTATTTCAACATAAACCACTCACCCAACATGTTTCATGACATGTCTTGCCCATGCTTCCTTGTCATGGCCGGCCACTAGCACTTGGGGGATTTTGACATGCAAGTCCTCCCTTTGACTACATGTACTATTAGGTCCTTATAGATTAGCCTATCATTTTTCAAAAGTGACATACAAGTCCTACTAACTGAATTCACATGCAATCGACTAAACCGAAGCTTGAAATTTTTACACATTCGTAAATACATATTCTAGACAATAAATATTACGTTCAAACATTTCAGTGACTCGGTTTAGTGGTCCCGAAACCACTTCCCGACTAGGGTCAATTTTGGGCTGTCACAAATTGTGTCATTCTCTGGCTACCACTCACATTACCCATGTTTTTGGGTAGTCTACCTCTAGCTATAGTGTTACTCGGCCTTGTATTTTGCACTGTACCTTGCTTAGCCAACTCAGTACATTCATGGATGAAATGATCTAATGATCTACATTTGAAACAAGCTTGATCATTCAATCTACAATTGTCGGGATGTCGTTTACCGCAATGTTTACACTCAGGTTGATTTGGTCTGATGTTACCAACACTAGCTATAGAGGTAGCCTTCAAACTCACAAGTCGTCTGTCTCATCTCGTCTAGAGTAACCCACAGTAGCTTTTGAACAGTTAAAATCATATCGAAATTTCTTTGATGCCATTTGAAATGACCTACTCAATAATCTTTTTCGTGAATCTCTAGCTTCAAAATCAGCTTTTCTTTTCTCTTTCCCGAGTTCTTCAGTTTTGCATGCTCGCTTGACGAGTATCACAAACTCTTTTATTTCCAGAATCCCAACTAACAGCTTGATGTCTTCATTCAAACTGCCTTCAAATATTTTACAAATTATAGCTTTAGTTGAAACACATTCTCGTGCATATTGACTTAATCTCACAAATTTCGTTTGTATTCTGTAACAGACATACGACCCTATTTCATCTCAAGAAACTCTTTGCGTTTCTGATCTATGAATCTCTGACGATGTACTTCTTTCTAAACTCAATCTAAAAGAACTCCCAAGTGACTCGTTCTTTCGGAACCACATATATCAACGTCTTCCACCAATGATACGTTGTATCTTTCAAAAGTGAAACAACACATTTAAGACATTCATCAGGAGTACATGACATTTCATCAAACACTCGAGTCGTATTCTCGAGCCAGAACTCAACTCTCTCAGCATCATCATCAGTAGTAGCACGAAACTCTTCAGCCTCATATTTTCTAATTTTATCAACCAGTGGCTTACTTAATTGAATCGGATTCATAACTTGTGGCATGATAGGAACTTGCGGAGGATTAGGAGGGAGTGAAGGTTGTTGAGCAGCTGGATTTGTACGGATATATTGTGTGAACCATTTGTTCATCATCTAGAAGAAGGCTTGCTTAGCCTCTCCCTTGTGGCTACTCGTAACAAGTCTAGAATCAGATGGCACAGCCCCTTGAGCGAGAGCGACTGCATTACTTTTCACGTCATCAGCTACGGCTAGATCGGGATCCATTTACTATACAAAAACACATTTTAATTGTCAAGAATCATCATAGTATCGCAGTTTACAGATATGACATGTATAGTTAGACGCACATGCACTACGTTAGTCCTAGAACCGACTAAATCGTAGCTCGAATACTAGTAAAATATAACACCCTAACCTGTAATCATCGTCGGATAGGGTTATAAGGTATTACCAACCGAGACACGATTTAGAACAGTCTTTTAATTAAAATCAAGCATAAAAATTTTATTTACTCAATCATGAGAATTTTAAACTCGAATAGTAACTAGCAACTCAATATATAGATCAAATTTGCACATATTAATTATGTAACCAACCAAAACAAGTCATGTTTCACTAGCCACTTCGCACATAAAAGAACCTGCATATAACTCAACCATCTCTAAATCAATTATCAAATCCAAATTTTGAACCAACTAACATGCATCAAGGCCATATTATACTTGCTTTATAATTATAACTTTCAAACCATATGACCATCATTTTCATGGCATTCGAATACCCAACTCATGCGCTATTCACTATAGCCACATTTAAACATTTGAACACAAATAACATATCAATGTACACCTAATTCGCATATATAATTGTGACAGCCTTAAAACGACCCTAGTCGAAATGTGGTTTCGGGACCACAAAACTGAGGCATAAAAATAATTTAATATTTATTTTATTGCCTATAATGTGTGTTAACCCATGTGTGACATTTTTTATGCTTTGATTTAGAGTTATAAATGTGAATTTCACTAGAAAGGACCTAGTAGTAAACTTTGAAAGTATGATGGGGAAATGTGTGATGACTAATTAAAGCATGCATGCAAAACAATGGACTTGCATGTCAAATTCCCCCCCTCCCCAATAGCTAGTGGCCGGCCATGACAAGGAATTATGGGCAAAAATCATGTCATGAAACATGTTTGGTATGTGGGTTATGTTGAAATAAATAAAATAAGGAGTATGGAATAAAAAAAAATGTGTGTGTGTGAAGGCTTCTCCCTCCCCATTGCTGTGTAGGTAGGAAAGAAAACAAAAAATTTTGTTCATCCATTTTCACTCTCTTTTTGGCCAAAAATACTAAAGAAAAGGAGGGAGTTTTGCTTCATACTTGGTTTGGAAGAGGATTAGGAAGAGGTTGGCTATACTTGCATCAAGATTAAGGTATGTTTGAGGTTGTGCCATGAGATTCATGCATGTTTTTAGTTGCTAGCTTGATGTTCTTGTTAGCCCATGGTTCAAATCTTTGTTATGCCATGGGAATGAAATTCGGCCAAAGTGAATATGGTGTTAATGCCATTGCATGCTAAATATCAAGCTTGATAATGATACATGTGATGGAGGATTGAGGATTCTTAGATTTTCTTTTAGCATTTTTTGAATGAGATACTAAGTTCTTTGTTTTACCATGACCAAATTGAAATGGTATGGTGTTGTGGTATTCGCCATGTTATATCCATAAGTATGATTCATGCATGTTGCATGGTAAGTAAGATTTAAGCTTTGGATATGTGTATATATTTGGATATAAGCCACTTGAGAATTAGGCTCTAGCATATATATATGTATATATGTTCGCATTACGATGTATTGGTATGACATATATGCTATTTCAAGGTGTATATTTGCTTGTGATGATGTTTCGATTATGAAGTAAATGAGAGATGTGCAATGAGTTACGATATGTAATGCGTTAGTAGTAAAATGTATGTTGTTTTTGTGTGGTATTAAGTGTATAATTGGCCTCAAATTGGACATGTATATTCGGCCACATGAGGGGAAATTGGTGTGCATGCATTCGGTTAGAGGCAAGCATATTGATGCCTATTCTTGGCTTAGAAAATTCAGCTAAGAGGAATATTAACTAATGTGTTGAGTTCGATTCATGATTTCGTACATATGCGACTTTGATGCCTAATGAGTATATATATTGGCTAAGTATCTTGAATTCCTCTTTCGATGCTCACATGATAAAACCAATTTATTTGTTAAATTAAGCTCAAGAGCAAAGGGGAGCTAAATCCGATAAGGGGAAGGAAAAAGTCGTGGAATAGCCGTCGAAATCGTTCGACCACGTCCGAGGTAAGTTCTTGAGCAATAGAGCTTAAATTCGAATTGATTAGATCATGTTTAAAGCAAATTAAAATCATGCTCTTTGTGTGTGGCTATTGAGCGAAATTACAAATGTGATAAGTGACTTGTGTCTGAATTTTGCTAATGAAAATGAAATGTGAATGTGTTATGGTTTATTAATAAATGTACATGGTTATTCGAATGATATCCGGCTAAGTCCCAAGGCTTTGTGCTAAGTGACAAAATCCGGACTAAGATCCAACGGCATACGTGCGAGTTACTAAATCCGGACTAAGATCCGAAGGCTTTCGAGCAAGCTACTAAATCCGGGTTGAGTCCCAAGGCATTCGTGCGAAGTTATCTTTAACGGGCTATGTCCCAAGGCATTTGAATGTGTAGCCATATCCGGTTAAACTCAAGATACGTGATTCAAGAATGAATGAACTCGCTGTAAAATTTCAGCTAATACGCTTGAAAATTCCAGCAACGAGGTATGTTCGTATGTGCTTTGGAATAGTTGATTCCTTGAATAATATTCGCTCAATCGAGAAATGAGCTTTGGCATTTGGCTAAGATGAACCCTTATGTATGAATATAGGGGTTGGAATGTGAAATAAGTATGATATTGAGAATTTGTGCATATGAAATTATCCGTTAGCTATATGAATGTTATGCTTTTGTTGTCTTGGAATCCTTGCTCTAACTTACTAAGCATAAATTGCTTACTCTGTTTCTCTGTTTCTCTGTCTATAGATTTTGGCTCGTCAGCTATCGGACTCGGGATTTCTGGAAGTCGAAGTCTCCCACACTATCAAAGTCCCTTTCGGTATATATTTTGGTCGGATTTTGAAATGGCATGTATAGGACTACCCTTTTGTTGCGTTTTAAGTACTTTTGTGATGTATGTGTGTACGACCATGCGAAAATGGCTTTATGATGTGACTACGGACTGAATGGAAGTGTGAGCAAATGATCAGCCATTGGAATGGCTAAAAATGATTATATGTGGACCTATGTATGACAAAACTTTAGTTGGTCCATAGAAACCACGAAATAGGTAAGGTTTACCTGAAAAACAGATGCTGACAGCAGCAGTGGTGTGGATTTGAAAAATCACTAAAAATTGTAGGAATGGAATTAAATAGTGAATAAATTATTTCAATGAACCTTGCTGAATCTACTTTCATATGGAAGAAACGAAATGGTCATATGAATTATATGTTAAGAGATATTAAAGTTCTCGTGAAACAGGGCCAGAACGGTTTCTGGATCCCCTGTTCCGACTTTAGAAATTCATTGTAAATTAACCAGAGATAATTATGAGTCATGCCATATATGTATAGATTCCTCTCTGAGTCTAGTTTCTATATAAATAAACGGTATCAGCATTGAATCCCTGTACAGGGAGATATCCAATTCGTAACGCACAAAGGTCAGTGTAGTCGATCCCTGCAACAGGGGAGACTTTAACTAATAAACTGTACTAATTGGCCCGACCAAAAATTATAGAAAAAAATATGTTGATGGAATTATGAGTCTAGTTTCGGGAAAAAATTACAAAACTGATTTTTGAACTTTAAAACTCAAGATATGATTTTTGAAGCGACAGTGACGCAGTAACCAGCTAGTCTGGAAAATTTTTATGGACTGTGAAAACAATTTAGCCGAGTTTGTGTGCACCTTGTGTTCGACTCCGGTAACGGGCTCGGGTACGGGGTGTTACAATAATAATATGCCTAAACTTCATATTTCAACCTATTAACTAATCATTTATTCGGTCATCAAATCTAACCTCAATTAGTCACACCATTATCAAAATCACATGCTTACCAAAATCAACCACATGCCAAAACTGAATTTACTACCACATATATAGCACATTTAGTAATCAATCATTGCACTAGCAACTTGGCCTTTAAATACTGAACCACAAGCAAACATGTCATAGGCATATGTATATGTTTTACCAATCACTAGCCGAATATAAATGCACATCATTTTCCACCTCCAAGCCAATTCACAAGACAAATTATACATCCTAAATAAATCAATAATAAGCCACAATTGAAACACATCCATCAACCATATTTACTTCATTTAGCCGAATTATATCAGTCCACAAATACAAAATATGCCATGTATCAAGCTTACTAGAATGAGCTAATTATAAGCCATTGATATCATAACTCAAAGCCAAATTCATATTACCAAACACCCCATATATAAATACCATAAAACATACTTCCAAAATAAGCTTATAACATGATCGAATATACATAAACATTAACATCATGATCAAGCCATTTTCGCATGGCTATATATACACAAATTTCAAAACCAAACATATCAAAACTATCCTATACATGCCATATGTCAAAAGTGCAAACTTTGAAAGTACCAAAATAGCGATCGATAGTGTGAAAAGTTCCTTGATGATCCCAAACTCGAGCTAGCTTTATAAATCTACAAAACAACGAAGAAACACATAAAGTATGCTTGGAAAGCTTAGTAAGCCTTAAGTAAATAAATCATTACAAGAACATTCATATTCAATTCGAAATAGCTGAATCTAATTAGTTCATACACATATATAATCACATTTCTCATGTAGATTGTATGATCACATTAAATACTTTACTTACCTTAACTTTCATAAACATATAAACTTCACACGTACCTGATCCATTTAGCTCAATTTCACATTCAGTCTCGACTTGACATTGCCCGTTGAACCATTCAGAATTGTTAAGGATACAAGAAAATCATATAATGCTCGTACAATGCCATATCCTGGATATGGTCTTACATGCTACCACATATCAATGCCACTGTCCCAGACAGGGTCTTACACGAATCATATACGATGCCAATGTTGTAGACATGGTCTTACACATTTTCTCACTTCGATGCCAATGTCCCAGACATGGTCTTACACAAAATCACACCTTGGAAGTATTAATTTCATGATATCAATATCCTATACTGTAACACCCCTTACCCGAGACCGTCTTCGGAGTCGAGCACTAGGAATTACCAGACTTATCTTACTTGTTCGGGGCATAAATATTTTTTTAAAAGAAAATTAAGTTGCTCGCATTCATCCAATAAATCCCTAAAAAGGGCCTTCGAGGCCCTAAAACGTGCAATTGGAATGGTTCGGGACCAAACCGGCACATTAAAAATTTTCCAATTACTTACACAAATCAAAACAATTTATTTCACTATTCATAATAAAACTGCCCATCTGCATAACAGTCACTAACTTAATTTTAAATGGAGTTACGAAACTCGAAATTTAAATCGATAAATTTTCCATCAAACTAGACTCATATATCTTCTTACCATAAATTTTCCAGGATCTTTGGTTTTTCCAATTAGTACAGTTTATTCATGAAATGTTCCCCTGTTTCGCAGTTCAGCGGACCTAACCTCCCTTCACAAAAAATATATTATCTCATTTTACAGAATTTAGATAACATTTCTGTTTGTTTCTAATAAAAATAAACTCACTAAGGAATCTATAAATTTAAACTATGACTTATAATTATTTTTCTACAATTTCTAGTGATTTTCCAAAGTTGGAAAAGGGGATCACGAAATCACCCTGAATCAGTCTTATAAAAATTTAAATATCTCAGAATATAGACTTCCTTTGCTTTCTTTGTTTCTTTTCTATGAAAATAGACTCAATAAGATTTAATTCTATATCTCATTCACCATTTAATTCCATTTCTAAAATTTTTAGTGATTTGTCAAAACTATGTCACTGCTGCTGTTTCCTAACTGTTCCATGGCCAACTGTTACTCCTTCATAATTTCTTTGCATCAAACCTCATTTAGGCATACATAATACCAAAACATGTTCTAATTTAGTTATATCATAAGCTAATCATTACCAAGTATTCACATGTCATTCTTTAATCATATCATAAGGACATACACAGAAAATAGCCAAGTCCCTATACATGCCATAACTTAAAGTATTTCTAGTCACAAAATACTGAGATAGCTCGTTGATAGTGTTAGGCGATCTCTGACGTCCTTGCGATTTTTTGAGTTGGATTTGCGATACTATAAAAAAGAGAGAAAAGAAAGGGAGTAAGCATAAAGCTTAGTACATTCTAAATGAATTATCAAGGTAACCTGAACCTTTCGAACATGGACTTATCTTACCTTCCCTTTGGTACACTCTTCAAATTTTCCGTTGAACCACTTGGAATACTAAGGATACATGGGTACCTTTCCTTTTTAAACTGACCATTGCCATGTCTTGACAGGGTCTTACGTGATATCCTTGCCTTATGAACTCACCATTGCCATTCCTTGGCATGGTCTTACATGGGATCTTTGCCTCATCGTAGTTTATAAATGCCATGTCTTGACATGGTCTTACATGATTTCCTTGCCTTGTAATACTTACCAATGTCATGCCTTGGCATAGTCTTACTTGGTATCCTTAACCCAATTGTCATGACATTTGTATCCTACATATTCCTAAGGTTCAACCGGGACTTTTAAGTATCATTTCTCTGTCAATTCTTGCTTGAATCATCAAGGAATAAATTTACAAAACAAATATATAGATGCTGAAAAATAACATCATTAATTATAAATAATAAAATATTGCATTTATTTACTGCAAACTTACCTCGATACAAAATACAATCAAATATTTTGATTTAATCCACAATCTTTTTCTTTCCTCGGTCTAACCTTAAATTTCATTCTTCTTGAGCTATAATAGCAAATTTAACTTATTGAATATTCACATTTATCAAAACAGTCCTTAACTCTAACTTTGGTAAAATTATAATTTTACCCCTAAACTTTTTCATATTTACACTTTTGGCCTAAGGCTCAGAAATGAAACTTTATCCTTAATTCTTATGTTTTATGACATGCTGATCATTTATTTACCTATGGCAACATCAAATTCCCAATGTTTAATGACATGCTGATCATTTATTTACGTACGACAACATCAAATTCCCACTCTAACATGTACTTATGACCATTAGGTATTTTTACCGATTATGTCTTTTTACTCATGTTCGCTTACAATCGCTTAGCTCAAGTCATTTAACATGATTTCAAGCTTCATATTCTACCATAAAACATGAAAATAAACACATTTCACCTATGGGTATTTTTCCAAATATAAACCCTAGGTTAAATTACTACTAGAATAAGCTAAATCAAGTTACCAGGACTTAAAAAACGTAAAGAACATTAAAAATGGGGCTTGGAATCACTTACTATGAAGCTTGGAAGCTTGAAAAAACCCTAGCTATGAAGAACCCTTGAAATTTCAACCTAATGAAGAAGATGGGCACATTTTGCCATCTTTTTCCCTTTTTTAATCTTTTAAGTACCAAATGACTAAAATACCCTTCATTAAAACTTTAGTTATTTTTATCTATTTATGTCAATTTTTCTCCATGAAAACCTAATGGTCTAATTACCATTTCACGACCTCTACTTTAATTATACTCTTCAATTTAATCCCTTAGCATCTAAAAACTCATATTTATCAACTTTTGCAACTAAGCCCTAGTAGGGAAATTCTGCATGCTATCTATAAAATTTTCCATCGATACTCTAACACATGCATCTAATCACTCAGTAAATTATGAAATTAATCAGAATAAACTTTTTTATCTCGAATTCGTGGTTTCGCAACCACTATTCTGTTTAGGCCTATTTTGGGATGTTACATTTCTCCTCCTTTAAGGATTTTCGTCCTCGAAAATCTTACCGGTGAAAAGATTTGGATACTGTTTTCGCAGAATCTCTTCAGGCTCCTATATAGCCTCTTCTAACCCATGCCTATTCCATAATACTTTCACAAGTGCAATACTTTTGTTCTTTCTTGACCTCTCGAGCTAAAATCTTTATCGGTTCTTCACCATAAGTCATATCTTGCAGAATCTCAACCTCTGTCTGTGAAATCACATGTGAAGGATCAGAATGGTAACGACGTAACATGGACACAAGGAACACATCATGAATCTTCTCTTACTCTGGTGGCAAAGCTAATCAATATGCTAATGGTGCAACTCTTTTAGTCACCTCAAATGGTCCAATAAAACGTGGACTTAGTTTGCCTTTCTTGCCAAATCTAAAGACTTTCTTCCACGGGGAAACTTTCAAGAACACTTTGTCACCAACTTGATACTAACTTGATACTCAATCTCTTTTCTTTTCAAGTCTACATAAGACTTCTGTCTATTTGAAGCTGCTTTCAAGCAATCCCAGATAACCTTCATTTTCTCTTCAGTTTCTTTAACTAAATCAACCCCGAAAATCTAATTTTCTTTAAGCTTTGTCCAATACAAAGGTGTGCGGCATTTACGTTCATACAAAGCTTCATAAGGTGCCATTTTCAAACTCGACTGGTAACTATTATTATAAGCAAACTTTACCAACGACAAATATTTCTCCCAACTACCTTGAAATTCTAAGACACAACATCTCAGCATATCCTCAAGTATCTGAATAACTCTCTCTGACTGACCATCGGTCTGAGGATGGAAAGCTGTACTAAAACTCAACTTTGTGCCCAAAGCTTTCTATAACTTCTTCCAAAACCATGAAGTGAATCTCAAGTCTCTATCTAAAATAATTGATAGTGGTACTCCATGTAGTCTAACTATCTCTGAAATATACAACTCGGCCAACTTGTCAAGTGAATAATCAATACGAACTGGAATAAAATGAGCCAGCTTTGTTAGATTATCAATCACAACCCATACTGCATCTTACTTTCTCGGTGTCAACGGCAATCCTATCACAAAATCAATGGCAACTCAATCCCATTACCACTCAGGAACTAACACAGGCTGCAATAAACCTGAAGGTACCTGATGTTCAGCTTTTACCTACTGATAGATCAAATATCTAGAAACAAACTCTGAGATATCTCTCTTTATTCCTACCTACAAATACATTTTTTTTCAAATCATTATACATCTTTGTACTACCTGGATGAATAGACAAGGAACTGCTGTGTGCTTCCTCTAAAATCTTTTGAATAAAATCATCATTCTTTGGTACACATATCTGATTTCTGAACATTAAACAATCGTCAGAACTGATCTGAAAATCTGACTCTATACCCGACTCACACTGAGCTCTTTTGGCTTGCAACATACTGTCATCTTTCTAAACTTCACAAATTTCTTCAAGAAACGTTGGCTTAGCTCTTAATTCAGCTAAGATAGAACCATCATCCGATAAGGTTAAACAAGTGTTCAAAGCTCTTAATGCAAATAAAGATTTTCTACTCAAAGCATCAGCAACTACGTTTGCCTTACCTGAGTGATTATGGATCACTAGTTCATAATCTTTAATCAACTCTAGCCATCTTCTTTGCCTCAAGTTCAAATCTTTCTGAGTCATCAAGTATTTTAAACTTTTATGATCATTAAATATTTGGTACTTCTCACCATACAAGTGATGTCTCCAGATTTTCAACGCAAATACAATGGCAGCTAGTTCTATATCATGTATCAGATAATTTTTCTCATGTGGCTTTAGCTGTCTAAAGGCATAAGCAATTACATTTTCTTCCTGCATAAGTACGCAGCCTAGTCCATTCAAGGACGCATCACTGTAAATCACAAACTCTTTACTCGATTTTGGTTGTACTAAGATAGGAGGTTCAGTCGACAATGCCTTTAACTTGTCAAAACTCTGCTGACACTTTTCATTCCATTCAAACTTGACATCTTTCTATAGCAATATTGTCAATGGAATAGCTATCATGGAAAATCTCTTTACAAATCGTCTATAATAACCAGCGTGACCAAGAAAACTGCTAACCTCTGATACATTCCTTGGAGGCTTCAAATCAACAATGGCTGAAATCTTTCTCGGATCAACTCTAATTCCTTCACCTGAGACTATATGTCCAAGAAAACCAACTTTCCGTAACCAGAACTCACTTTTGCTAAACTTGGCATAAAACTGATTATCTCTCAAAGTCTGTAAAACTGTTCTCAAATGCTTTGAATGCTCAGTCTTATCATGAGAATAAATCAAGATATCCTCAATGAACACAACTACAAATTTATCCAAGTAAGGTCTGAAAATTATTCATTAAGTCCATGAAAATGACAGGAGCATTAGTCAAGCCAAATGGCATCACAAGGAACTCATAATGGCCATACCTAGTCCGGAAAGCAGTCTTTCAAACATCTGATTCTTTAACTCGCAACTGATAATATCCGGATCTCAAATCTATCTTGGAAAACATAGTAGCTCCCTTTAATTGATCACACAAATTGTCAATTCTAGGTAGTGGATACTTATTCTTAATAGTCATCTTGTTAAGCTACCGATAATCTATGCACAATCTCATCGAACCATCTTTCCTTTTCACAAAGAGCACTGATGCACCCCATAGTGAACAACTAGGTCTTGCAAAGCCTTTCTCTGTTAGTTCCTGCAACTAAAATTTCAATTCTCTCAATTCCATTGGAGCCATTCTATAAGGAGCAATAGAAATGGGCGTTGTACCTGGGACTAATTCAATACCAAACTCAAATTCTCTGATAGGAGGCAAACCTGGTAGTTCTTCCGAAAACATATCAGAAAACTCACATACCACAAGCACTGATTCAATTTTCAACTCTAGATCTTTAGTATTCAACAAAAAAGCAAGATAAGCTTCATATCCTTTTCTCAAGCATTTCTGAGCAAACATAACAGAAATCATGGCAATTGAACTATCTGACTTATCTGAATTGTCCCGAAGAATTTCACTATTTTCGCATTTCAACTCAATGAATTTCTTTCTACAATTCACTATCACATCATGTGCAGTCAACCAATCCATACCAAGAATCACATCAAACTCATCAAATGGAAATAGTATGAGATCGGCCGAAAAAAAGTAACCTCTAATCATCAAAGGGCAATTTTTACATACTTTGTCTACTAATACATACTGACCTAATGGATTCGATACTTTAATCACAAATCCCGTAGACTCTATGGATATGTTCATACTAGGCATCAATTTCATGCAAACATAGGAATGAATCGAACCCGGATAATCAAAGCAATAACATTAACATCATAAAGAGAAAATGTACCCGTAATTATATCGGGGGAGGATGCCTCCTCACGAGTACGAATAGCATAGGTCTTTGCAGGTGCTCTAACATCTGGTCTCACTGCTGAATCTCTAGATGCACCTCTACCTACCCTATTCCTGAACTTCTCTGAGGTTTGCCTCTAACGGGGGCATTGCCTGATCTTACACTCTGTATTACTCCTCTTTTAACCATCTCAGAACACTCCCGAATGAAATGATCTGATGCACCACATCAGAAACAACCAGTCTCAGTTGCTCGATATTGACCTGGATGATGTTGACTACATTGTGGACACTTGAGTCTATCAGGCTGAATACTGCCAACACTCGAAATTGAAGTGGTCTGAGCTTTCTGACCCATAAATCTTCTACCTCTGTTTCGGATAGAATACCCTGCTGAAAAATTAGATTTCGTAGAGAACTCTCCAGGCCTCTTGGATGCAGACTGAAACAACTTGATTATCTGTCTTTTCGTCGTATCTTGCATATCAATTTTAGCTTTACCTTTTCCTTTCAGCAACTCCTCTGCCTTACAAGCTCTTTCAACTAAAATAACAAACTCTTTTATTTCTAAAACACCGATTGACAGTCAAATATCATCATTGAGCCCATCTTCAAATCTCTTGCACATAATAGCTTCAGTAGACACACACTTTCGAGCATAATTACTGAGTCTGACAAATTCACGTTTATATTTAGTCACTGTCATCTTACCCTGCTTTAGTTCAAGGAATTCTTTTCTTTTCTGGTCGATGAACCTCTAACTAATGTATTTCTTACGGAACTCCTCCTGAAAGAAATCCCAAGTAACCCTCTCTTTCGGTACTACTGACATAAGTGTCTTCCACCAATGGTAGGTTGAGTCTCGTAAAAGCGATACAACACACCTCATGCAATCTTCAGGTGTGCAGGATAACTCATCAAAGACCCTGATATTATTCTCGAGCCTAATTTAGCTTTCTCTGCATCGTTATCTTTAGTAGCTTGGAACTCTTTAGCCCCCTGTTTTCTAATTTTATCAACTGGTGGATTCTTTCTTCTAACTGCATCTATGACTAGGGAAACTCATGGGTAGTCTAAGGATCATGAGGGGGTGGTCTGACGGCCGGATTCGTACGAACGAACTTGGCAAACCATTCATTCATAGCTTGGAAGAAGGCTTCTCGAGCCCCTGCTCCCTGACTAACTGTAATGGGCCTTTCACTACATCTAGTGGCATTGTCTTTCTGGGGGAGCAGGCGCATTACTTTCTACATCATCTGTACCACCTCGTTCGGGATCCGTAACTATAAAAGAAAAACATTTTAAAATCGTCAAGAGGCGTCATAGTATCAAAATATAAGTATGGCATGTATAGCTAGACTCTTACTCATACTGAATATTCTGAGAACTGACTAAACTCTTGCTCTGATACCAATAAATGTAACACCCCTTACCCGAGACCGTCGTCGGAGTCAAGCACGAGGCATTACTAGACTTATCATACTTGTTCGGGGCATAAAATTTTTTAAAAAAAAAATTAATTTGCTCGCATTCATCCAATAAATCCCTAAAAAGTGCCTTCGAGGCCCTAAAATGTACAGTTGGAATGGTTCAGGACCAAACCGGCAACATTAAAAAATTTCCAATTACTTACACAAATCAAAACAATTTATTTCACTAATCATAATAAAACTATCCATCTGCAAAGTAGTCACTAAATTAATTATAACTTGAGTTAGGAAACTCAAAATTTAAATCCATAAATCTTGCCTGAAACTAGACTCACATATCTTCTTACCATAAATTTTCCAGAATTTTTTGTTTGGCCAATTAGTACAGGTTATTCATTAAAGGTTCCCCTATTTTGCAGTTCAGTGGACTTGACCTCCCTTTACTAAAAATCAATTATCTCATTTTACAGAATTCAGATAATATTTCTGTTTGTTTTTAATGAAAATAGACTCACTAAGGAATCAATAAATATAAAGTATGACTTATAATTATTTTTTAAAATTTCTAGGGATTTCCAAATTTTGAATAGGGGATCATAAACTCACTCTGAACCAGTCTTACAAAAATTTAAATATCTCAGAATATAGGCTCCTTTGCTTTCTTTGTTTCTTTCTTATGAAAATAGACTCAATAATATTTAATTCTACATCTCATTCACCATTTAATTCCATTTCTACATTTTTTAGTGATTTTTCAAAACCATGTCACTACTGCTATTTCCTAACTGTTCCGTGGCTAACTCTTACTCCATAATTTCTTTTGTAACATCCTGATTTTCGGGATATTTGTAATTTTCAAGAATTTGGTAAAATTTATTTTAATTTTTTGTATTTGGTTGTGAAATTCATAATTGGAGTATGTAAATGGGCCTATGGAGGGCCCATGTGTTGGCCGAAACCCGATGGAGTTTTTGAATTTTGGACTTAAGGAGTTAGGGGCATTGGTTAGGTGGCCTTATTAAAAGATGGGTAAAATGTAACACAAGAAAGCCCCTGGAAAAGTGGCTAAGTAACGCCACTAAGGAGTTTAAAAGGTGGCATGTAAGTGGTTGGGGGAAACCAAGGTTCGATCCATTAAGCTGGCAATTGTGTTGTTATTTTTATGTCTTGAGCATGCAGGAGTTGGAAGTTGACTGGAACTCTGTTGGAGAGAGTTTGAATCAGTCAAATGCATGGATTAAGGAGTGATAAGGAGAGAGATTTTAGGGATTTGAAGGGAGGCTTAGAGTTTGCTGAATAGTGGGAGTTAGGAATGAGAAATCAGCTTAGGGGTACTAGGGTGGGTATTTTGACATTAGGGGCTTAGGTTGTGTCGTTTTCTTTGTTTAAACATCAAAGAGTGATTCTTTTTCTCCTCTTTTTCTTCTCTAGTAGAAATTACCACTCTTTCCATCCATCTTTCTTTCTTTTCTTTCCCAAAACCAGTCTACTATTCCCTTTTCTTCTTTTCACCCTTGCTGAATAGCCACAAGAGCCGAAACCTGTGAAGATTGATTGTGCCAATTGCTTTTAGACCAGCAACCTTCTTTCCTCTTTATTGTGGTGACCGATTCCTTCAAACTCTAAAAGTCCCCGACGGCAACACCAATACAAGCCACCACACCATTTCTTTTCCTTGGTCCTAAAAGCTGAAATACCTTAGTTCTAGTGGCATAGTCGAACCTATGGACCTCTAGGATTCGAAGGCTGCTAGGTGGTTGAAAGCTGAGTTTACTTTGGATCTAAGCAGAGCAGAAGGGAAGACTGCGGTAAGTACTCGTTTTCAAATCGATTCAGTGGTATAAATATTGGGAAAAGCCAAAACCCCCTATGGTTTAGGGAGGTTGTTGTTTTGAGGCATAGGCCTTGTGGGGCCTTTTCTTTTGACTTGTATGGTTTGTGTAGTGAAATAGATAAGTTTGGAGGAGCAGCAAGGCTTGAAGTATCAGTTTTGGATAAGCTTGAATCGAATCGTCGGACCCTGTGATGGTAAAGGATCTATGGCTATTAGTGGTTCTTTAGCCGAATATGGTAAGGTGGACTTTAGGTTTGATTGCTTGAACTGTAAACTAAGAATGGTGGTGATTAATTGTAGGTTTTCGTGGAAGACATTGTTAGCAAACGTTACGAAACAGGTGTGTAACAACCCTCGTAGTAGCTTAGGCTAATATTCGCTGAAAAGCCGAAATGTTAAAATTCCGATATTTTGGGAACTTGAGATTTTGCATGTGGTTTTAGATGCGATAGATACGGTATGGTCAGTGGTTGGATCGATGGAACAAGTAAGAGCGCAATTTTGTGCACGTCGGTAAGTTGGGCCTCAGTGGGCTAGAATTGGGCTCAATGGGCTTCGGGCTCATTTGGGTAAAAATGATAGAAAATGGAATTTGAAGAAGTTGCATGTCAACACCGTTAATATGGTTGTAAAATTTGATCACGTGGGCTTAATGGGTTAAATCGGCATTCGTAGGGCCCACTAGGGGGTTTTGGGCCCAAAAGCCCGAATTTGATAAAGTGTGTTAAAATCATTGCTTAAACACCTGGAAATATTGATAACTGTTAATGAATGTGGAAAACCCATAATATTTGGTAAATTTACAAAAGTACCCTTAAAATATGAGAAATGACTGTTTTGGCTCTAGGTTAAAATGACCATTATACTCCGAGTGTTTAATTATGAATATGATGCATGAGACTTTGATATACATGATATGACATGATATGACATGATATGTACATGATATGTTATGAGATGCACAAGATATATTCATTATATGCATGGGTTGGGTTTGATATAAATGGAAGAAGTGCAAAAAGGGCTTTGCCCCAGTTTACCGAGAAGGGCTTTGACCTAGTTAATCAAAAAGGGCTTTGCCCCAGTTATTAAAAGAGGCTAGGCCTCGGTTATATGATAAAGCGACTATCTTTGCCGATTAGGAGTGTTTGGTTGGGTAGGTTGAGTTATTCCCCACATGGAGAGTTTGGTTGGTACGGGTGGAGAGTAGCAGATGGGGGGTTGAGTAGTCTCCCCAAATGGGCTTGCATACATTCATTGATATTACATGTGATATTGAAATGGGCCTATGGGCCATACCGCTTACAGTAAAGGCTTCAGCCTAGCGATATGATTTATGATAAGGCTTCGGCCCAGTAACTATTAAACGAAAGGCTTCGGCCCAGTATGCTGATATTGGATGGGCTCCGAAAAGGGCTTGTTGCACACTGAATTCCCAAAGTCACCCCCTTTTCGTTAACCTTGCAGGTGAGCCTTGATGAGGAGTCTTGGAGCCAGAGGGGATACAGAGTGGCCATGGTGATCGGTTTTGAACTATGCAAAAGAGTAACCGGTTATTTTATTTTAGTTTATCTTAACTGTTAATATTATTTGTTTTTGGGTTGTAATAAGGCCATTTTAACTATTTTATGGAATTATTTTATTCTTCTTATAATAACTCTAAATTTTTCTGATAATAATTCAAAATGGGCTAGACTTAGGGCGCGTTTTCAAAATGATACTTGTTTTCAAAATAACGCAGCGATACAATTAATCGGTTTATCAAAAAATATCTACTTAAATGAATTTCAACTCGTTTATCAAAGTGTGGCAATGGTTGTGGGCATGTCTAGGATTGGATCCATTCAAGAGCTTGGTACTTAAGTAGCCTTCACAGCTCACCTCCTCTGTATCGGATACCTACCTGGTGCATAGCTTCCATTCACTTTGATCATATAGCAAAGACTATCTTTTAACACTAGGAAGGACGTTGAATGAGGCGTAGGTTTTTCTTAAAAACTTCAATGTGACTTGTCGGATCCGGCCATAATGTCTGGGCCGGGTTCGGGGTGTTACATTTAGTTGTATCAGAGCCAGGTTGCAACAATTCGGCTGTGGGTTTCTAAACGGGTTTAAAATCAAGAATTTCAAAACAAGGGTATTTTAAATCAATTTTTAAATAATTTCTATTTTTTGTGACCAAATACATGTTTTTGTTTTAAATGGTTTGAAGAAAGAAGTGGCACACTGAATCCTTGGCACCAAGTCTATAAGTATACTTTCTTTTACGCCGTGTGATATTGATGCTATGAATAGAACTAAGACCCTACCATGATACTTTAGATAGGGTAGAGCTGTAAAATAGTAAGATTGAGACTGTAGCTAGCCTACGACGTTGCAAGAACAATCCTTGGACTACCATATTTCCATAAAACATCTTGTAATAAACAACTAAAATATTAAACTAATATCATAAAATTCGTAATCAAATAATTCGATACGAGTACAAGGGGAGCTCGTGGATGAGGCCGCGGACATGGTCGCGGAAGGGTGCAAGCTGAATCTTCATCCTCAGGACATAGGCTAGCTGAGGAGGCATTCGTGCCACAGGCAACTGAGACTGGGTCACATGATCGGGCTGCGAGAGACGATGCTTTGTCTCAAGCGATGTTAAGGGTTTTTGAAAGGGTTGCTAGAGCTAGCACCAGGAGAGTGAATAGGGGATCCATCTCTGAGCGACTCCGGGCTAATGGAGCAGAGGTTTTTAGGGGCGTATCTGAAATAGCCGCAAACGTGGCTGAATATTGGCTAGAGGCAACATAGCAGATTATGGATGACCTAGATTGCTCTGTGTTTGCTATGAGATGAGGCATACCGGTGGTGGGTCACTGTAAGGGAGAGCACCCCGATCGAACGAGTAACCTGGGAACTGTTCAAGACTGCTTTTAAGGGGAGGTATGTTGGAGCTAGTTATGTGGATGCCCGTCAAAAGGAATTTTTGAATCTGGTTCAGGGTAATAAGACTGTTGTAGAGTATGAGGCAGAATTCTTGAGGCTGAGTCAATATGCTAGCGGGATAGTTGCGACTGAATATGAGCGTAGTGTTCAATTCAAGGATTGCCTCCGCGATGAACTTAGGGTGCTGATAGCTCCACAGAGAGAGCGTGATTTCGCTGCGTTGGTAGAGAAGGCTAAGATAGCCGAGAAAGTAAAATGAACTGAATGGCAGAATCGTGAGAGGGATCGACCCAGATTCAGGAGGGATTCTAGACCCTCGGATGCTACAAATAGAATGCTAAAAGAGCTAGAATGGAGGAATCGGCTCGAGCAGTTCCGGTGCATACTTTTAGACCACAGGCTTGCAGGGACTGTGGCAGAGTGCATATGGGGGAGTGCTAGAAATGAACTGGAGCATGTTTTCGATGTGGGTCAAAGGAACATAAGTTCAGAGAGTGTCCTAAGAGAGCAGCTCAGGATCAAGTTGCAGAGCAAAGAGGTGTCCAACCACTGCGAGGAGGACCACCACCACAGAAAGGCCGTGGGCAAAGTAGAGGTGGTAATGGTAATGGACGTGGATGTGGGGCACCTGGCAGCGGTGCTGGACATGCGGAAGCTCGATAGCCGAAGCTGGTTTATGCTGCACAGCGTCGTGAGGAGGGTGATGCTCCTGATGTTATAACTGGTACGTTTTTCATTCATACCACGCCCTACACTGCTCTGATTGATGTTGGTTCCACTCATTCGTATGTTGTCTGTAATGTATCTAGGGCATTGGGTAAGCTTCCTGAGGAGACTGTGAGCGGGGTATCAGTGATAAGTCATTTAGGACACTAGGTTAAGGTAGATAAACTCTTTAGGGAGGTGCCTTTAGAGACATAAAATAGGATATTCGTAGGAGATTTGATGCAGCTGCCATTTGGGGAATTTGATCTTATTTTGGGAATGGACTGGCTAACTAAGCATAGGGCGACGTTGGATTGTGCTTTTAAGAGGATGGTGCTAAGAACTACCGAGGATGAGGAGATAATGGTCATAGGAGAGCGAAGGAACTATTTGTCCAATGCTGTATCGACTTTAAGGGCTGAGAGGTTGATTCGGAAAGGTTGTGAGGCGTTTTTAGCATTTGTGAGTCAAGCTGAACCTGAGGGGATGACTGTGGAGTCAGTTAGGACCATCGAAGAATTTCAAGATGTATTTCTGGAGGAACTTCCTGGACTACCTCTGAACAGAGAAGTCGAGTTCGGAATCGACATGTTACCTGGAACAGCTCCAGTATCCATTGCACCTTATCAGATGGCACCAAAGGAATTGGTGGAACTGAAAGCTCAGATTCAAGAACTGTTGGATAGAGGGTTTATAAGACCAAGTGTTTCTCCTTGGGCACACCAGTGCTGTTCGTAAAGAAGAAAGATGGGACCATACGGATGTGTATTGATTATCAGGAGTTGAACAAACTAACGATCAAGAACAAGTATCTGTTGCCAAGAATCGACAATCTATTCGACCAACCGAGAGGAGCTTCAGTATTTTCTAAGATTGACCTGCGGTCAGGATATCATCAGTTGAGAGTCAAAGAAGAGGATATTCATAAGACAGTATTT
This sequence comes from Gossypium arboreum, assembly GCF_025698485.1. Taxonomy (NCBI): domain Eukaryota; kingdom Viridiplantae; phylum Streptophyta; class Magnoliopsida; order Malvales; family Malvaceae; genus Gossypium; species Gossypium arboreum. The sequence goes on from NC_069080.1 coordinate 60,629,307, forward strand.
AGAACTCGATATGGTCATTACGAGTTTCTAGTTATGCCCTTTGGTTTGACTAATGCACCGGCAGCATTCATGGATTTGATGAATCGGGTATTTCAACTGTATTTGGATCAGTTCGTAGTCATTTTTATTGATGATATCTTAGTGTACACGGAAACAGAAGAGAAGCATGATGAGCATCTTCGTATTGTGCTGCAAGTGCTAAGGGAAAAGCAACTCTATACAAAGTTCAGTAAGTGCGAGTTTTGGTTGAATGAAGTAACCTTCTTGGGGCATGTTCTGTCTGATGAGGGGATCAAGGTAGACCCTCAGAAGATTGAGGCAATTCTAGAGTGGAAGCCACCGAGGTCAGTAACGGAAATTCAGAGTTTTTTGGGGTTGGCAGGTTATTACCGAAGATTTGTGGAAGGATTTTCTTTGCTGGCAGTGCCGTTAACGAAACTTATAAGGAAGGGAGCACCGTTTATTTGGAACAATAAGCAGCAAGAGGCTTTTGAGAAGTTAGAGAAGGTTCTGACTGAGGCACCAGTGTTGATTCAGCCAGAGTCTGGTAAGGATTTCACTATGTACAGTGACGCGTCACATGTAGGTTTGGGCTGTGTGTTGATGCAAGAGGGTAAAGTGGTCGCTTATGCTTCACGACAACTTAAGCCTCATGAGGTAAACTATCCTACTCATGACTTGGATTTGGCAGCAGTGATCTTTGCGCTTAAGATATGGAGGCACTACTTGTATGGGGAGAGATGCATTATCTATACAGACCATAAGAGTCTTGAGTACTTGCTGACTCAAAAGGAGCTGAATCTTAGGCAGCGATGGTGGATAGAGTTGTTAAAGGACTATGACTGTTTGATTGAGTACCATCTTGGTAAGGCAAATGTCGTGGCTGATGCGCTGAGTCGAAGGACTGTGGCAAAATTGAGGGCAATGTTTACTCGTTTAAGCTTGTTTGACGATGGAAGCTTATTAGCAGAATTACAAGTGAAATCGACTTGGGTGGAGCAGATTAAGAAGCAGCAGTTGGTGGATGGGTCATTGGTTTCTCGATTTTAGCAAGCTAAGAAGGGCGAGAATCCAGACTTTGGATTAAATGGTGATGGGGTTCTTTATTTTCGGAGAAGAATTTCTATGCCAAAGGACTCTAATTTGAGATTGATGATTTTGAGGGAGGCACATGGTGGACCTTGTGCTATGCATCTAGGAGGGAGTAAGATGTATCGAGACTTGCGAGAGCTATATTAGTGGCCTGGGCTTAAGTGAGAAGTGGCTGAATTTGTGGGAAAATGTTTGACGTGTCAACGAGTAAAGGCCGAGCATCAACTACCTTTAAGATTGTTACAGTCGGTGAAGATACCACTTTGGAAATGAGAAAGGGTGACCATGGATTTTGTGAGTGGTCTGCTATTGACACATTCCAAGAAGGACTCAGTTTGGGTGATTGTGGATAGGCTGACGAAATCTGCCCATTTCATACCTGTCCGAGTCGATTACTCACTTTAGAGGTTGGCCAAGTTGTATGTGGCAGAGATAGTGCGGTTGCATGGGGTGCCAGTATCGATTATTTCTGACCGAGACCTAAGGTTTACATCTCGGTTTTGGCAGAAGTTGCATGAGGCGTTGGGAATGCGATTAGATTTTAGTACGGCTTTTCACCCTCAGTAGGATGGGCAGTCAGAGAGAGTCATTCAGACTCTAGAAGACATGTTGAGGGGTTGTGTTATTGATTTTAGGGGTAGTTGGGAGGATTACTTGCCATTGGCGGAGTTCACGTGTAACACTCCGTACCCGAGACCGTTTTCAGAGACGGACACGAGGGGTTAACGGGCTTAATCCACTTATTTTCACAGTCCATTTGAAAATTTTCCAGACAAGCTGGTTACTGCATCACTGTCGCCTTAAAAATCATATCTTGAGTTTCAAAACTCGAAAACCAGTTTTGTAAATTTTTCCTGAAACTAGACTCACATGTTCATCTACAATTTGTTTTATAGAATTTTTGGTCGAGCCAATTAGTACAATTTATAAGTTAAAGTCTCCCCTGTTTTAGGGTTCGACTACACTGACCTTTGCGTATTACGACTTGGATATCTCCCTGTACAGGATTTCAATACTGATGTCGTGTGTTTCTATAGAAACTAGACTCGAAAAGGAATCTATACATATATGGCATGACTTCTAATTATCTCTGGTTAATTTATAATGAATTTCCAAATTCGGAATAGGGAATCCAGAAACCGTTCTGCCCTGTCTCACGAAAACTTAAATATCTCATAATATACTGTTCATATGATCATTTTGTTACTTTCCTATGAAAATAGATTCATCAAGGTTCGATTAAATAATTTATTCACTATTTAATTCCATTCCTACTATTTTTAGTGATTTTTCACATTCACGTCACTGCTGCTATCAGCATCTATTTTTAAGGTAGACTTTACCTATTACATAGTTTCCATGATTCAACTAGCCCTTTTGCATAAATAGCACAAAATATGATCATGATTAACCATTCCAATGGGTAATCGTTCCCAAACATTTCCATACCTCTTAATGAACATCATAAAAGACGATTATAATACTAAGCTCAAAGTGTATATAAGCCATTTTCGCATGGCTATCCAAATTTATACAAAACCAAAGGGTCCATGACCAACAACAAAACGGGTAGTCCTATACATGCCATTTCAAAGTTCAACCAAAAGTGTACCAAAAGGGGCTTTGATAGTGTGGGCGACTTCGACTTCGACACTCCCGAGTCCGATAGCTGACAAACCAAAATTTATAAAACAGAGATCCAAAGAAACGGAGTAAGCATTTAATGCTTAGTAAGTTTTGAGCAATGAAATTAGGCTCCACTGAAGTATAGCATTCATATAACTAAATGGATAATTTCATATACACATGTAACACCCCGTACCCGAGACCGTTGTCGGAGTCGAACACGAGGTGCTAACCGACTTAATTAATTTACTTTCACAGTCCATAAAAATTTTTCCATGCAAGCTGGTTACTGCGTCACAGTCGCCTTAAAAATCATATCTTGAGTTTCAAAGCTCAAAAATCAGTTTCGTAATTTTTCCCTGAAACTAGACTCATATTTCCATCTACAATTTTTTTCTAGAATTTTTGGTCAGGCCAATTAATACAGTTTATTAGTTAAAGTCTCCCCTAATCCAGGGTTCGACTACACTGACCTTCATGCATTACGAATTGGATATCTCTCTATACAGGGCTTCAATACTGATGCCGTTTGTTTCTATAGAAACTAGACTCAAGGAGGAATCTATACATATATGGAATGACTCCTAATTATCTTTGGTTAATTTATAGTGAATTTCAGAAGTCTGAACAGGGATTCCAGAAACCGTTCTGGCCCTGTTTCACGAGAACCTAAACATCTTTTAATATACAACTCATATGACCGTTTCGTTTCTTCCATATGAAAGTAGATTCAGCAAGGTTCATTTACATAATTTATTCACTATTTAATTCCATTCCTAAAATTTTTTGTGATTTTTCAAATCCACACCACTGCTGCTGACAGCATCTGCCTTTGAGGTAGACATTACCTATTTCATAATTTCCATGATTCAATTAGCCCTTTTTGCAACATGGCACAAAGAATGATCATGATTAACCATTCCAATGGCTAATCGTTTCCAAACATTTCCATACCTCTCGACGGACGACATACAAAACGATTATAATGCTATGATCAAGTATACTTAAGCCATTTTCGCATGGCTATCCAAATTTATACAAAATCCAAGGGGTCTATGACCAACAAACGAAAGAGTAGTCCTATACATTGACCAAAATATCCTCTCACTACTAGTCTATTCTATACATGCCATAAGATATTCCAAAACGTAGCAGTACCAAACAAGGGTAGTGATAGTGTGACTAGTTGCTGACGATCCCCGAGCCTGTAGCTTCCAAATGAGATCTATAAAACAGAGGAAACAAAGTACACGGAGTAAGCATTAAAATGCTTAGTAAGTTTCAAGCAGTGTCAACAGATAACAATCAACTTATAACATAATTGTTCATATTTTTACTTCACTCTTCCTTCGGGCATACCAACCCTTTTTCCGAATATGCACGCCTCATCATATGTAATAGGCGATAAATTCTCACTTGACGGTGACCTCTTATGATCATAGGTGCATTACCTATTTTACCGACTTTCCACATTGACCAAATGCACAATAATCATAGAACAGTCTTATTGCTTTACTCACATGTGCATCACATGACGACCTTGTGATTTAGTCTAAGTCAAACTTAAATATAATCTCAAATACATACCTGACCAACTTAAAGCATTGAACGTATTTATTACTAATTGTCACTGTGAAGTCGCATAATCTTACGCTTTACTTGAATCTTCAGCAAAACCTTTAGTTCGGGGCTTACCCGGACAAAATCTCCACACGTAGTCATCGGGTCATTAGAGCTCGGATGTAGTATGAGCACGAAGCCTACGGTCATTAATCAGTGATAATATTCTCGCATAAAGCCTGCGGGGTTTTAACCCGGATATAGTACTGACACAAATGCCCTTCGGGACTTATCACATTTATACACTTCCACATCCATCACTTTGGCCACTCGGCCCTATCACATATATACACTTTCACATTCATCACATTGGCCATTAGGCCTTATCACATATATATACACCTTCTCATTCATCACATCGGCCATTAGGCCTTATCACATATATATACATTTTCACATTCATCACATCGGCCATTAGGCCTTATCACATATATATACACTTTCACATTCATCACATCGGCCATTAGGCCTTATCACATATATATACACTTCCACATTCATCACATCGGCCATTAGGCGTTATCACATATATATACACTTTCACATTCATCACATCGGCCATTAGGCCTTATCACATATATATATCTCATACATATTTCATATTTTTCTTGTACATCAATTTCAGCAATAGCTTATGAGCAACTCAAATAGTTTCATCAAAGTTTACAACAAAATCACATATTCACTACAAGCAGTTTTTCTAAGCAACAGTCACTAAACTGTTTATAACTGGAGCTACAAAACTCAAAATCAATTGCCGTTAATTTTCCCCGAATGTAGACTCATGTATCTTTCATCCATAAAATTTTCAGAATTTTAGGTGTGGCCAATCAATACCAGATTTTTCTTAAAGTTTCCCCTATTTCACTGTTTGACTAACCTGACCAGTCTTCACTACAAATCAAAATTCTCATTGTACAGAATTCAAAGTATGTTCTACTTGATTTAATTTGAAACTAGACTCATTAAGGAGTCTAAGCATATAAATTTTATCTTGTAACCATTTTTGTACAAATTATAGTGATTTTCTTAAAACCGAACAGGGGATTTCGGAGTCATTCTGACACCATCTCACACAACTTTAAATATCTCTTTATAGGAAATTTCCTTACTTACACGGTCTCTTTTATAAGAAACTAGACTAATTAAGCTTTGATTTTATATTTTATTCAGCCTATAATTCCACACCAAACATTTATAGTGATTTTCTAAAATCACATTACTGCTGCTGTCTTGAGCAAATTATTACAATTTGCTCTTAAATTTCCAAGTCCAAACACTTAGGAACTTACCATTTGAGTTTAAGACATATCATGGCCACATCATATCTTATTAAATCAACTCATTATATCCTATTATAGTTGAATTTACTCAACATTTAATCACTTAAAACTTACCTCGGAAGTTGCCGAACAATTACGACAGCTATTCGATCACCTCTTTCTTTCCCTTATCCAACTTTGATCCTCTAGGCTCTTGAGCTAGATCAAACAATTTACTTCCCAAATTAAACATAGTCATATGACATCCATATACATTTTATACTAGACGAAATGTACCATCAAGATATACTTTACTCAAATAATTTACATTGGCCGATCATGTATAATGTTTTGTAACTTAATAAACTTATCATACATTATGTATTCATAATATTTGTGCAGCCAATTATCCATGGTCATACACACACAATCAAAAATAAATACCAAATTTTCATATCCTTTAGGCCCTAAGCCGAATACACTTGTCACGTTCACCTACATTTTTTCAAGTACAACATTCTCATATTCGGCATTAGTATCAAGCATAATAGCTAATTCTTCCCACCATTTCATCAATGCAATCATACCATCACAAATCAACTTAAAATAACCATATCTAATAATCAAATACCTATAGCATTGCACATTTCTCACATAGCGAGTACAACTAAATTCATTATTAATATATATATATATCTAAACACTTAACTACAAGATTTAATCACCATTATCAAATCATAAAACAGCTTATAACCATCATCTATATTTACTTCACATAAACCGAAATAACCATTACATCATCTTTAAAACACTTAGCATTTTACCCATTTAATCAAGCCAACTCTCAAGACCATTCCATTACACAAATTATACCATAAATCATACTTACAATTTCAGTTAATGCATGACCGAAACTCACCATCATCAACATCATTATCAAACCAAAACCAAAACACGTCTATCATCCGTATACCAAGCTTACCAAAACAAACTACTATGAGTTTCAAGAATCATTCAATACATACCTCATTCTAGCTATCTTCTAAGCCAAAAATCAAGGCAACCAAACTTTCTTCTTTCTTTCCTTTTTCGGTCAAGAGGAACAAAGAGGATGAAGCCTCTTTTTTTTTCTTCTAGGTACGGCAAGATGGGGGAAAAGAAGGATGACACACCTTGTTTCTATCACTCTCCCATTCTTTTAATTATTCTTTCTTCCATACTATAAAGCCATTAACTATTGTCATGCTAAAATAAAATGCATATAATATCTATCAACCATCGTTATGGCCGGCCACTAAATTAAATGTGGTCCATTTGACATGCAAGTCCGTCATGTCAATAACTCATGCATTATTTGGCCACTTTAAATTTCACCTATCACATTTTCAAGTCCTATCACATAGGTCCTTTCTTATAAATTAGCACCTAATTGATAAAATCAAGGCACAAAATATTCACACATACAAATTCCACATACAATAAGCACAGAATATAACATCTAATTATTTTTGTGACTCGGTTTTGTGGTCCCGAAACCACTTTCCGACTAGGGTCACATTAGGGGTGTCACAACACATATATTCTCAAAAATCAGTCCTACTTCACATTTCCAACCCTTATATTCATACATAAGGGATCAACTTAACCAAAAACCGGAAGCTCCTTAATCGACGGAGCGAATGCTATTTAAGAGGAATCAATTAATCCAATGCATGTACAACACATACCTCGTTGCTGAGATTTTACGAACGTATTAATTGAAATTATTACAGCAGATCGCTCATTCCCAAACTCAAGTAATCTTCGGATTTAGCTGGATATAACTACTTGCACAAGGCCTTGGTCTTAGCCGGATATGGTCACTAGCACAGATGCCTTCGGGACTTAGCCGGATATAGTTGCTAGCACAAATGCCTTCGGTCTTAGCCCGATATAGCAACTCGCATCGAATGCCTTCGGATCTTAGTCCCAAGTTATAGTCACCTAGCACAAAAGCCTTCGGGACTTAGCCCGATATCATTCGAATAACCATGCACATGTATCAATAAATCATGACACATCCATATTTCATTTTCATTACCAAAGCTCAAACACAAAACACTTATCACACTTACAAATTTCAGCTCAATAGCCACATACAAAGAGCATGATTTTGATTTACTTAAGACATAATCTAATCGAATCATAATCTAAGCTCCATTACTCGAAAACTTACCTCGGATGTTGTCAAACGATTTCGGTAGCTATTCGATCACTTTTTCCTTTCCCTTATCCAACTTTGGTCCTCTAAGCTCTTGAGCTAATTCAAACAAATTTAACTTATTAAAGTCTCATTATGCTAGCTTATGGTTAACATGACAATGAATTTGATGGGTCATATGGCCACCTTTAGCTCAAATACAAAATGGTCATACGCATTTTTATTCACATTAAGCAATTTAATACAATTCATTCGAACATCAAAAGAGAAGCTCAAGGTACTTAGCCCATATATACATTAGACATTAGAGTCACATATGTACGAAATCAAGAATCGAGTTCACCATATTAGCTAATATTCCCCTTAGCCAAATTTTCTAAGTCAAGATAAAGGCATCAATATGCTTCCCTCTAACCGAATACATGCAACACTAATCTTCTCATGTGGCCGAGTATGCATGTATATGTTGAGGCCAATTATATACTTAATACCACACGTAAATGGCATACCAATACATCATGTGCAAACATATATATCTATATATATGTGCAAGAGCCGAATCATAAGGTTGATTATAACCATTTCATATATTTTCATCATGTACCCAAATGCACAAATACATTACAATAACTTCCAACTCAAATTATGTTACAAATTTATACTTTACAAGGATAAATCATTAACCAAATATAAACATATATCCGAATTCACATGTATATTTTATTTTTACATGAAGCATAGCAGAATCATTTTAACCATGAGTAACATAACAAGCATAAATCATACTTATGGATATACCATGGCCGATTGTTTCATGAAGTTGTTAAGACCTACCTTTTTTTTTTTCAAATTCTCACACACACTCTATCATCTTCATACCTCACCAACACAACATCTAGCATCCACCAAGAAGACAACACCCATGGCCGTGTATCATCTCCCTCACATAGCAAAGATTTAGACCATGGGCTAGGTAGGACTCAAGCTAACAACTAAAATATACATGAATCTCATGGAGCAACATCAAACATACCTTAGCCTAGTTACTTGCATGGCCGAACCTTTTTAACCTTTCTTCTTCCTTTCTCCTTAAAGTTTTCGCCAAAGATGTTCAAGGATGAACACTTTTTTTTGTTTTCTTTCCTTCAACTCACGGCAATGGGGGAACAATCACACACATTCTTTCTTTTTTTTTTTTTCTCATCCTACTAACACTAATACATTATTGCCCATGCTATTTATTTTATTATTCCTTACATGAAGCATTAACCCAACATGTTTATGACATGTTTTAGCCATAACATTTTGTCCACCCTCATGCTCATGGCCGGCCACTACTAATTAGGGGGGAAAATTGACATGCAAGTCCTCCCTTTTGATTACATGCACTATTAGATCCTTATAGATTAGCCTATCACATTTCAAAAGTGTCACACAAGTCCTATGTACTACATTCACATGCAATTAAGTAAATCGAAGCTTAAAATTTTCGCACATTCATATTCACATATTTTAGACCATAAATATCACATTCAAATAATTTGGTGACTCGGTTTAGTGGTCCCGAAACCGCTTTCCGACTAGGGTCACAATAGGGCTGTCACAACTCTCCCCCACTTAAGAAATTTTTGTCCTCGAAAATCTTGCTGGTAAATAGGTTTGGGTATCGTTCTTTCATAGCATTCTCGGTTTCCCAAGTAGCTTCTTCGATCCCGTGTTTGAGCCATAACACTTTCACTAACGGAACCCTTTTGTTTCGCAACTCTTTCACTTCACGAGCTAGGATACGAATCGGTTCTTCTTCATAACTCATATCGGCTTGAATTTCGACCTCGGAGGGGTTTATTACGTGCTAAGGATCGGATCTGTAACGTCGAAGCATTGAAACATGAAGAACGTTGTGGATCCTTCCGAGTTCAGGAGGTCAAAGCAACCTATATGCAACTGGGCCAACTCGTTCGGAGATCTCATACGGCCCAATGAATCTCAGACTCAATTTGCCCTTACGGCCAAATCTGAGTATCTTTTTCCAAGGCGATACCTTAAGAAACACTTTGTCTCCCACCTGATACTCAATATCTCTTCATTTTAAATTCGCATACGACTTCTGACGATCTGATGCTGCCTTCAGACTTTCACGAATTATTTTTACTTTCTCTCAAAGATCTTTAATCCAATCCACTCAAAATTTTGCTTTCATCGAGCTCGGTCCAAAACAATGGCGTCGGCATTTACTACCGCATAAAGCCTCGTAAGGTGCCATCTTAATACTTGATTGAAAACTATTATTGTAAGCGAATTCAATCAAAGGTAAATACCGTTCCCATGAACCCCCTAACCTCAAGGATGCAACATCTCAACATATCCTCGAGTATCTGAATTATCCTCTCGGATTGACCATCGGTTTGGGGATGAAAAGCAGTGCTAAAATGCAGCTTGGTACCCAAAGCTTCTTGCAATTTCTTCCAAAATCGTGAGGTGAATCTCGGATCTCTATCCGACACGATAGAAATAGGTACCCCGTGTAATCTCACAATCTGAGAAACATACAATTCAGCTAGTTTATCCATTGAAAAATCCGTGCATACGGGAATAAAGTGAGCCGACTTAGTCAGTCTATCCACAACAACCCAAATCGCATCCTTCTTACTTGCCGATACTGGCAACCCAGATACGAAATCCATCGTGACTCGATCCCATTTCCATTCAGGTATCATGATCGGTTGAAGTAAACTGGTAGGCACTTGATGTTTCGCCTTCACTTGCTGACATACTAAGCACTTCGAGACAAAATCGGAAATGTCTCGTTTCATACCATGCCACCAAAACTGACGTCTTAGGTCGTGGTACATTTTCGTACTCCCCGGGTGAATTGACATTTGGCTACAATGAGCTTCATTCAGAATCATCGAAATGAGTTCTGAATTTCTTGGAACACACAACCGATTTCTTAACCTCAAACAATCGTCATCATCAATTTGAAACTCTGATTCCACATTCGGAACACATTCAGCCCGTTTTGCAACCAATTCATCATCAACTTTCTGAGCTTCACGAATTTGATGAATCAACAATGGTTTGGCCTTTAATTTCGCCACTAACACATTGTCGATAGAATGGACAAGTGTACATTCATCGTCAGAAGCAAACAAGGATTGATTTACGACTTAAGGCATCCGCAACCACATTAGCCTTTCCCGGTGATAGTCAATGACAAGCTCATAATCTTTTAACAACTCGAGCCAACGTCTTTGTCGCAGATTCAAGTCTCTTTGAGTCATCAAATATTTGAGACCTTTGTGAATCGAATATACATGGCACTTCTCCCCAAATAAGTAGTGTCGCCATATTTTCAAAGCGAATACGATGGCAGCTAGTTCGAGATCATGGGTCGGATAATTTTTCTCATGTGGCTTTAGTTGTCTCGACGCATAGGCCACAACTCGACCCTCTTGCATCAATACGCAACCCAACCCAAGTAGGGAGGCATCACTATAAATGAAAAACTATTTGCCTGATTCAGGCTGTACTAGAATTGGAGCTTCAATCAAATAAGTTTTCAGTTGATCAAAACTTTTCTGACATTTTTCCGTCCATTCGAACTTAACATCTTTTTGAAGTAGCTTCGTCATTGGTGTGGCTATCATCGAGAAACCTTTTACAAACCGTCGGTAGTAACCGGTAAGTCCCAAAAAGCTCCGAACCTCAGTAATATTTCTCGGAGGCTTCCAGTTAAGTATGGCTGAAATTTTGCTCGGGTCAACTCGAATACCCGATGCGGATACCACATGACCCAAGAAGCTAATCTCTTAACCGAACTCACACTTCATCGAACTTAGCATATAACCGCTTATCCCGTAAAATTTGCAACACTAATCTCGTGTGCTCAAAGATGTTCGGTCTCATCTCTTGAATAGACCAAGATGTCATCAATGAACACAACTATGAACCGTCCAAATCGTGTCAAGATCCGATTCATCAAATCCATAAATACCGCCGGGGCATTAGTGAGCCCAAACGGCATCACTAAGAACTCGTGAGTGGCCGTATCTCGCTCGAAAGCGCTTTTGGGTATATCCGAATCTCGAATTCAAGAATCGGTAATAACCCGATCTCAAATCTATCTTTGAAAACACCGAGGCTCCTTTAGTTGATCAAACAAATCATCAATACGCTGAACGGATATTTATTCTTTATCGTCACTTTATTCAGCTGACGATAGTCAATGCACAACCTCATGGTTCCGTCCTTCTTTTTCACAAACAATACTAGTGCACCCCAAGGTGAGAAACTTGGTTGAGTGAAACCTCTATCCGTCAACTCTTGCAACTGAGCTTTCAACTCTTTTAACTCGGTTGGTGCCATACGATACGGAGCTATCGAAATTGGCGTAGTCCCAGGTACAAGCTCAATACTAAACTCTACCTCCCGAACGGGTGGTAAACCCGGTAATTCTTCGGGAAAAACATCCGGGTATTCACAAACCACCGGCACAGATTCGGGTTTCTTTTCTAATTCTTTGTCATCAAGTACATACGCAAGGTATGCTTCGCAACCCTTTCTTACATATTTCTGAGCCAACATTGATGATATTACAGCTGGCAACCCCTTTAAGTTCGTAGACTCAACTCGGATTATCTCATTACTTGTGCACCTCAAATCAATAGTCTTGCTTTTGCAATTCACAACCGCATCATGCACGGTCAACCAATCCAAACCAAGAATAACATCAAACTCATCAAACGGCAAAAGCATCAAGTCCGCCGGAAAACAGGAACCTCGAATTACTAGGGGACATTTCTTACACACTTTGTGGACAAGCACGTAACGACCCAAGGGATTTGACACCCGAATTACGAAATCAGTAGACTCAATAGGTAAAGTCTTACTGGATGCTAAGGTTTCACATATATAAGAATGAGTAGAACCAGGGTCAATCAAAGCAATCACATTAGTATCAAAGAGAGTAAAAATACCGGTAATAACATCTGGCGATGAAACATCCTCGCGTACGCGTATAGCATAAGCCCTAGCAGGAGCACGAGCCTCAAATCTGGTCGTAGCATCTCTAGATCCTCTCTGACCACCACTAGCATTGCCTGTATTTCTAGATGGTCTACCTCGAGCAGTGGTAGCACCCGGTTTCCCACTCTGATTTGCATTCTGTTCAGACAACCTCGGGCAATCTTTAATGAAGTGGTCAACTGACCCGCACTTGTAATAGGAGCGGTCATGGAATCTACAACTCCCCGAATGCCATTTACCATAATACTGGCACTCCGCTCTGTCTCGACGATCAGTTCCAACACTGGTGACCGAAGTGACTCGTGCACTCACAGGGGGTCGATCGCGATCTCGTCTAGAAAAGCCCAAAGTGTTTCTAGATCGGCCTAAATCATCTCTAAATTTCTTCGATGACTATTTGAAGGGCCTCCCCGAAGACCTCTTACGAAACTCTTTTGCTCCCATATCAGCTTTTCTTTTCTCCATAATGAGCTCCTCAGCTTTGCAAGCTCACTCGACAAGTGCCACAAATTCTCGGATTTCCAAAATGCCAACATACAGCTTTATATCATCATTCACCTATCCTCAAACGTTTACACATCACGGCTTCAAGAAATGCATTCTCGCTGCATCGCTAAGCCTTACAAATTTTCGCTCATAGTCGATGAATCGACATGGAACTTTGTTTAAGTTCAAGAAATTCCTTCCGTTTTTTGATCAATGAATCTCTGACTGATATACTTCTTTCGAAACTCGGTTTGGAAAAGCTCCCAAGTTACTTGCTCTCTGGGCACAACACAAGCCAACGTATTCCACCAATAGTAGGCAGAATCACGTAGCAAGGAGATAGTACACTTTAGGGACTCATCGGGTGTGCGAGATAGCTCATCGAGTACCCGGATAGTGTTGTCCAACCAAAATTCCGCTTGCTCGGCATCATCGCTGTCCGTAGCTTTAAATTCAGTAGCCCCGTGTTTTCGGATTCTGTCAACTGGGGGTTTATTTGATCTTATTTGGTCAGTTACCGGAGGTATTGTAGGTGCGGGGGTGGTATTTGTCGGGAATGGAGGTTGTGGAACAGCCGTATTAGTTCGAATGTATTGGTTGAACCAATCATTCATCACGCTATAGAAAGCTTGTCTAGCTTCATCATTCGGATTACTAGCATTAGGTTGAGAGTCATTTGCGCCGTCCCTTGTGCGGGAGCAGAGCTACACTCTCAAGATCATCAGCTACCGCTCGGTAGGGATCGGGATCCATTACTATAAATAAACACATTTGCAAATGTCAGAAATCACCACACTATCAAATAATCACATAAAATGGCATGTATAGCTAGACCCAAATGCATTACGGTAGTCCTAGAATCGACTAAACTGTAGCTCTGATACCAATAAAATTGTAACACCCCGTACCCGAGACCATTTCCGGAGACGGACACGAGGGGTTAACGGGCTTAATCCACTTATTTTCACAAATCCATTTGAAAATTTTCCAGACAAGCTGATTATCACGTCCACTGTCGCCTTAAAAATCATATCTTGAGTTTCAAAACTCGAAAACCAGTTTCGTAAATTTTCCCTAAAACTAGACTCATATTTTCATCTACAATTTGTTTTCTAGAATTTTTGGTTGAGCCAATTAGTACAGTTTATTAGTTAAAGTATCCCCTGTTTCAGGGTTCGACTACACTGACCTTTGCGCATTACGACTTGGATGTCTCCCTGTACAGGGTTTCAATACTGATTCTGTCTGTTTCTCTAGAAACTAGACTCGAAAAGTAATCTATACATATATGGCATGACTTCTAATTATCTCTGGTTAATTTATAATAAATTTCCAAAGTCGGAACAGGGAATCCAGAAACCGTTCTGGCCCTGTCTCACGAAAACTTAAATATCTCATAATATACCGTTTATATGATAGTTTCGTTACTTTCCTATGAAAATAGATTCATCAAGGTTAGATTAAATAATTTATTAAATATTTAATTCCATTCCTACTATTTTTAGTGATTTTTCACATTCACGTCACTGCTGCTATCAGCATCTATTTTTAAGGTAGACTTTACCTATTACATAGTTTCCATGATTCAACTAGCCCTTTTGCATAAATAGCACAAAATATGATCATGATTAACCATTCCAATGGCTAATCATTCCCAAACATTTCCATACCTCTTAATGAACATCATACAAGACGATTATAATACTAAGCTCAAAGTGTATATAAGCTATTTTCGCATGGCTATCCAAATTTATACAAAACCAAAGGGTCCATGACCAACAACAAAACGGGTAGTCCTATACATGCCATTTCAAAGTTCAACCAAAAGTGTACAAAAAGGGGCTTTGATAGTGTGGGCGACTTCGACTTCGACACTCCGAGTCCGATAGGTGATTTAACCAAAATCTATAAAACAGAGATCCAAAGAAACGGAGTAAGCATTTAATGCTTAGTAAGTTTTGAGCAATGAAATTAGGCTCCATCAAGTATAGCATTCATATAACTAAACGGATAATTTCATATACACATATATTCTCAAAAATCAGTCCTACTTACATTTCCAACCCTTATATTCATACATAAGGGATCAACTTAACCAAAACCGAAGCTCCTTAATCGACTGAGCGAATGCTATTTAAGAGGAATCAATTAATCCAATGCATGTACAACACATACCTCGTTGTTGAGATTTTACGAGCGTATTAATTGAAATTATTACAGCAGATCGCTCATTCCCAAACTCAAGTAATCTTCGGGATTTAGCCGGATATAACTACTTGCACAAGGCCTTCGGGTCTTAGCCCGGATATGGTCACTAGCACAGATGCCTTCGGGACTTAGCCCGGATATAGTCGCTAGCACAAATGCCTTCGGGTCTTAGCCCGGATATAGCGACTCGCACGAATGTCTTCGGATCTTAGTCCGGTTATAATCACCTAGCACAAAAGCCTTCAGGACTTAGCCCGGATATCATTCGAATAACCATGCACATGTATCAATAAATCATGACACATCCATATTTCATTTTCATTACCAAAGCTCAAACACAAAACACTTATCACACTTACAAATTTCAGCTCAATAGCCACATACAAAGAGCATGATTTTGATTTACTTAAGACATAATCTAATCGAATCATAATCTTAGCTCCATTACTCGAAAACTTACCTCGGATGTTGTCAAACGATTTCGGCGGCTATTCGATCACTTTTTCCTTTCCCTTATCCAACTTTGGTCCTCTAAGCTCTTGAGCTAATTCAAACAAATTTAACTTATTAAAGTCTCATTATGCTAGCTTATGGCCGAACATGACAATGAATTTGATGGGTCATATGGCCACCTTTAGCTCAAATACAAAATGGTCATACGCATTTTTATTCACATTAAGCAATTTAATACAATTCATTCAAACATCAAAAGAGAAGCTCAAGGTACTTAGCTCATATATACATTAGACATTAGAGTCACATATGTACGAAATCACGAATCGAGTTCAACATATTAGCTAATATTCCCCTTAGCCGAATTTTCTAAGTCAAGATAAAGGCATCAATATGCTTCCCTCTAACCGAATACATGCAACACTAATCTTCTCATGTGGCCGAGTATGCATGTATATGTTGAGGCCAATTATATACTTAATACCACACGTAAATGGCATACCAATACATCATGTGCAAACATATATATATATATATGTGCAAGAGCCGAATCATATGGTTGATTATAACCATTTCATATATTTTCATCACGTACCCGAATGCACAAATACGTTACAATAACTTCCAACTCAAATTATGTTACAAATTTATACTTCACAAGGATAAATCATTAACCAAATATAAACATATATCCGAATTCACATGTATATTTTATTTTTACATGAAGCATAGCCGAATCATTTTAACCATGAGTAACATAACAAGCATAAATCATACTTATGGATATACCATGGCCGATTGTTTCATGAAGTTGCTAAGACCTACCTTTTTTTTTTTCAAATTCTCACACACACTCTATCATCTTCATACCTCACCAACACAACATCTAGCATCCACCAAGAAGACAACACCCATGGTCGTGTATCATCTCCCTCACATAGCAAAGATTTAGACCATGGGCTAGGTAGGACTCAAGCTAACAACTAAAATATACATTAATCTCATGGAGCAACATCAAACATACCTTAGCCTAGTTACATGCATGGCCGAACCTCTTCAACCTTTCTTCTTCCTTTCTCCTTAAAGTTTTCAGCCAAAGATGTTCAAGGATGAACACTTTTTTTTTTTGTTTTCTTTCCTTCAACTTACGGCAATGGGGGGGAAACAATCACACACATTCTTTCTTTTTTTTTTTCTCATCCTACTAACACTAATACTTTATTGCCCATGCTCTTTATTTTATTATTCCTTACATGAAGCATTAACCCAACATGTTTATGACATGTTTTAGCCATAACATTTTGTCCACCCTCATGCTCATGGCCTACCACTACTAATTAGGGGAAAATTGACATGCAAGTCCTCCTTTTGATTACATGCACTATTAGATCCTTATAGATTAGCCTATCACATTTCAAAAGTGTCACACAAGTCCTATGTACTACATTCACATGCAATTAAGTAAATCGAAGCTTAAAATTTTCGCACATTCATATTCACATATTTTAGACCATAAATATCACATTCAAATAATTTGGTGACTAGGTTTAGCGGTCCCGAAACCGCTTTCCGACTAGGGTCACTATAGGGCTATCACATCACGTATAACAATAGTTACCAAGGAAGTATTCAGATGGCTCCTTACGAGGCACTGTATGGGTGAAGGTGCCATTCGCCTACTTGTTGGGCAGAGTTAGGGGAAAGGCAAGTACTTGGACCGGAGCTAGTAGCGGATACTGAAGACAAAGTTAAGGTGATCAGGAATCGGTTAAAGGAGGCAGTGGATCGACAAAAGTCTTATGCTGATCTGAAGCGTAAGGATATTGAGTATGCTGTAGGGGACATGGTCTTTTTGAAGGTTTCACCATGGAAGAAGATTTTGAGGTTTGGTAAGAAGGGTAAGTTGAGTCCACGGTTCATTGGGCCTTATCGGATCCTTAAGCGGATAGGGCCGATGGCTTACCAGCTAGAGTTACCTCCAGAGCTGGATCGTATTCATGACGTCTTTCATGTGTCCATGCTAAGACGATATCGTTTTGACCCTACTCGTATCATGCTAGTCGTAGGAATTGAGGTACTGTCGGATTTGACCTTCGAAGAAGAACTTGTGCAGATACTTGATCGTGACGTCAATGTGTTGAGAAGAAAGTCAGTGTAACACCCCTATCCCGTATCTGTCGCCGGAAAAGGTAAAGGGGCATTACCGGACTTGAAACTCATATCAGAACAGTAAAAATCTTGAATTTTTTTTTTGAAGTAAAGAACATTCCTTTAGATAAATACTAAAGACAGCCAGGGATACAAATTTAAACTTCTATAAGTACACATTCAAACGATGCCATTTTCGCATGGCTTATATACATTAACCAAAATATTCTTAGGCCACTGGTCTATTCTATACATGCCATAAAATAATTCAAAACATAACAGTAATAAGCAGTGGATAGTGATAGTGTGACTAGTTGCTGACGATCCCCGAGCCTGTAGCTTCCAAATGAGATCTATAAAACAGAGGAAACAAAGTAAGCGGGGTAAGCATTACAATGCTTAGTAAGTTTTAAGCAAGATCAACAGATAACAATCAAATTATAACATAGTTGTTCAGATTTTATTTCACTCTTCCTTCGGCATACCATCCCTTTACCGAATATGCACATCCCATCATATAAAATAGGCAGATAAACTTTCACATAAAAGTGAGCTCATGTGACATAGATATATTGTATAATTTCACATAACCCCTCATACTGATCCGATGTCACATAATCATAGGAATAGTCTCATAGATTGCTCACGTATGCATCACATAACTACCTTATGATTTAGTTCAAATCAAGCTCACATATAAACTTGGAGTACATACCTGTTTAACCTTTCACATTGAATATATTTATAAGCAATTCTTATTGTAAAGTCTTATAGCTTTAAACTCTACTTGGATTATCGGCGAGACCTTTAGCTCAGATGAAATCTCCATACGAAGTCAGCGGATCTTAACCTAGACATAGTCACCACATATGGTCATCTGGTCTTTAATCCCAAGTTTACATCATAGAGTTTCATGCATATTTATTCACATGTTACAACATTCACATCGACTATCATATTTGTAATTCATTTACCTTATCAAATATCTAATAAAACACACCTTCCTCCGTTTGTCATTTGGCCACTATATATATATACACATCTCATACATATCTCACATTAGCCATTTGGCTTTACCACATATCCATCTCATACACGTTTCGCATTAGCCATTCGGCTTTACCTCATATCTATCTCATACACATTTCTCATTAGCCATTCGGCCTTATCACATATATACATGTTCACATTCATCACATTGGCCATTCGGCCTTATCTCATATATGCATGTTCACATTCATCACATTGGCCATTCGGCCTTATCACACATACGCATGTTCACATTCATCACATTGGCCATTCGGCCTTATCCCACATACGCATGTTCACATTCATCACATTGGCCATTCGGTCTTATCACACATATATATACAGGTTCACATTCATCACATTTTCCATTCGGCCTTATCACACATATGCATGTTCACATTCATCACATTGGCCATTCGGCCTTATCACACATATATATACAGGTTCACATTCATCACATTTGCCATTCGGCCTTATCTCATATATACACATTCACATTCATCACATAAAATCCTAAATCAAAATATAAATTTTCATGTATTCACATCACAATTATCCAAATATACTTCACATACCACATATACTTTCATGTATACACTTTGTCTTGGCTGAATCTACATCTATCATTTTCCGATGAATAATTCAATTTCAAGCCATACTATCATTTCATATTCGAATACTTATAAACTTACAATTTCACAAATTTTAATATCAAAGATCCATCTAACACTCATATATCATTTTATAATATCACAATTTAGAATTCACGTATGAGTTTAATCAATAGCTTATGAGCAACTAAAACAAGTTTTATCCATGTTTACAACATGACCACAATTTCTCTACAAGCTGTTTTCCTGAGCAACAGTCATTAAATTATTTGTAACTAGGGCTACGAAATTCCAAATTATGTGCCGTTAATTTTCCCTGAAAATAGACTCATATATCCTCTATCCACAAAATTTTCAGAATTTTTGGTTCGGCCAATCAATTCTAGATTTTTCTTAAAGTTTCCCCTATTTTACTGCTTGACTACTCTGACTACTCTTCACTAAGAATTTAATTTCTCATTGTACAGAATTCAAAATATGTTTTCGTTTATTTTGTTTGAAACTAGACTCATTAAGGAGTTGAAGCATAAAATTTTATCTTATAATCATTTTTTTAGGATTTATAATGATTTTCCAAATACTGAACAGAGGATTTAGGAGCCATTCTGACTCTGTCTCACACAACTTTGAAAATATCATTATCAGAAACCCCTTTACTTACACGATTTCTTTTATACGAAACTAGACGCGTCAAGCTTTAATTACATAATTTATCCAGCTTTAAACTCAACTCCCACAATTTATGGTAATTTTTCCAAAACAAGCCACTGCTGCTGTCCCTAGCAGATTTATACAATTTACTCTGTAAAGTTCTCATTCACATATTTAAAACATAATATCATATTCATCCCATTTTAAAACTTAAGACTTACAAAGGAATCAAACTCAAATACTTAAGAACTTACCTTAAATGTCGTCGGACAACTACGAATCGACTATTCCATTTGTTTCGCTTTTCCCTTTTCCGAGTTAAGTTCCTTTCGCTCTTGAGCTAGGTAAAATAAATTAGTTTTTTTAATTACTTTACTAATTTATTTAGATTCAAACATTAATAATTTTTCTTAATAAGAAACATACGACAACTCATTAACAACCATTCATTCACATCTTTATTCTTGATTACAATCGGCCATTATAACATATACAAATGCATATTAACCACTTTGACCGATTGTCCATTAACCACTAATTCATATACATAAATTTTACAACTCAACTCATCCTTCTCCACATTATTTACCTTAATTCATATTCGGAAATCATAGAACACATACTAACGATTTAACGTTACAATTCAAATTTTCACACACCAATAAACACATTCGGCAAAACTTCATTTCAATTTACTTTACTAATTAATCATTGAATTTACCATTTCCATAATTAACCAAATATACATATAATTTATTAACAATCCCTAAATTCTTGAATTTTATAACTTAACACCATGCTAATTTAATTTATAGCATTAAACTCCTTGCAAGCTAATACTAACAAAACTCATGGTACAAAGTATTTTAATTACTCACTAAACCTAGTAATTCAATTCAAATTTCCAGCAAAAAGAACAATCCACCAAAATAGTCCCTAGACTTCACAAAATTAACAATTTAACCTCTAATTCTATCAAAACAACTTCAAGCAGTAAAGTTTTTCAAGAATGGCAACTTCCACAAGAGTCATAATTTCTCTAAATTTCCACATGAGTAACCTACTACAAAATTTTAAGGTTCCAAAATATAAAATTTAATTGAAAATAATCAAATCATCCCAATGTAAATAAGCTTCAAAATGGCACTTAAAGGCCGAATGATGCTAACCTTTTTTTTCTCCCCAAATCGGCATGCGAGAGATGAAGCTTTAATTTTTGTTTCTCTTCCTTTTCTTTCCCCACTAATCTATTTGTTTCTTTTATTTTATTCCTACTTTCATATCATTTTCATTTTCTTATTATAACTTAACATATATTACATATATATATAATTCTCTCATAATTATCCACTAACCAAAACTCATCAAATTAATGGACTATTTATTTAAATAATCCTTTATTATAATCTCACTTTGAAATTTAATACTAATTACTAATTTATCTCCCACTTAAGTTAATCATTGTACTTAATTAAACACTAATAATTAAAAATTATCAAACTATCATTCTACTCGCTTTCTAAAATGACTATGTGAATATTAATCTCAATTTCATATACCATTTAATTCAAAACATTTAGCTACTTATTTACACTTTTACACATTTTCCCCAAAACATTTACATCCTATACAATTTAATCCATTATATCCACCAAGTTAATTCCACAATTAACACATAACCCACTATTGCCAAATACTTAACCCTTAATATACAACGTGTATATGTATATCTTTAATTTATAATAAAATCCTTCTCATTTATAATTTACTCAATTAAATCCTTAATTTTTAAATGTAGTAAAATTTACTCTATAAAATAACACAAATTCAACATCAAGCACCCAAACAAAACTCTTTCAAATAAAAGACTTCAAAATATGTCAATGACGTATTTTTTTTATACATTGATAATTTCACATAAATAAACAATTTAATCCACCATATTTTTAAAATTTTCCATAATAATCCTCAATGTGAAATTTCATGAATTGACTTTGCAAATCATCTCACTTCACTTCCAACTTTAAAAATCTACCATAATAATATTAAGAACTTAGATTTTCTCCGTAGTAATTTCTATTAACTACAATCATTCCACAAATTTCAACATGGGTATGCTAGTTCATGATCCTAAGGTTCCAAAAATATAAATTATAAGCAAAAATTATCATTAACATACCAACTAATTTGAGCTTCAAACTAAAACAACAATGGCCGAATATGCTTTCTCCTTTCCCCCAAATCAACATGCATGTAAAAATGAAACTTAAAACTCATTCCCTCTCTCCACTGAGCTATTTGTTTCTTCTTCTTTTTTTTTATTCCTTAACAATATAAAATTATAAACCATCATAAGTAATTCTTTATGTCTATTTTTAATATAAATTCCTCATCATGGCCGGCCACTATAAACAAAAAGGAATATTTGACATGCAAATCCCTCATGTTAACATTTCATGCATTATTTGACACTTTACAAATTTACCTATCACACTTTCAAGTTTTATCACATGAGTCCTATCTTATAAATTTTACATACAAATGACAAAATCAAAGCATGAAACTTTCACACATGCATTTACACATATAATAAACATAGAATTTAACAGTTAATTATTTTTATGACTCGGTTTTGTAGTCCCAAAACCACTTTCCGACTAGGGTCAAATTAGGGATGTCACAGTCAGTCCCATTGGTGAAGATACTTTGGAGAAACCATGGCAAAAAAGAAGCTACTTGGGAGACAGGGAGGCGATGCGTCAACAATACCCTCAACTATTTGGGTCAGGTAAAATTTCGAGGCCGAAATTTCTTTAAGGAGGGTAGAGTTGTAACACCCTGATTTTCAGGATTTTCGTAATTTTCGAGAATTTGGTAAAATTTATTTTAATTTTTGGTATTGGGTTGTGAAATTCATAGTTGGAGTATGTAAATGGGCCTATGAAGGGCCCATGTGTTGGCCAAAACCGGTAGAGTTTTTGAATTTTAGACTTAAGGGGTTAGGGGCATTGGTTAGGTGGCCTTATTAAAAGATGTGGGTAAAACGTAACACAAGAAAGCCCCTGGAAAAATGGCTACGTGACGCCACTAAGGAGTTAAAAAGGTGGCTGTAATTGGTTGGGGGAAACCAAAGTTCAATCCACTAAGCTGGCAATTGTGTTGTTATTTTTATGTCTTGGGCATGCAGGAGCTGGAAGTCGACTGGAACTCCGTTGGAGAGAGTTTGAATTAGTCAAATGCATGGATTAAGGAGTGATAAGGGGAGAGATTTTACGGATTTGAAGGAAGGCTTAGAGTTAGCCGAATAGTGGGAGTTAGGGAGGAGAAATCGCCTTCGGGGTACTAGGGTGGGTACTTCGACATTAGGGGCTTAGGTTGTGCCGTTTTCTTTATTTAAACGTTAAAGAGTGATTCTTTTTCTCCTCTTTTTCTTCTCTAGCCGAAATTACCACTCTTTCCATCCATTTTTCTTTCTTTTCTTTTCTAAAACCAATCTACTATTCCCTTTTCTTCTCTTCACCCTTGCTGAATAGCCACAAGATCCGAAACCTGTGAAGATTGATTGTGTCGATTTCTTTTAGACCAGCAACCTTCTTTCCTCTTCATTGTGGTGACCGATTCCTTCAAACTCTAAAAGTCCCCGATGGCAACACCAATACAAGCCACCACACCATTTCTTTTCCTTGGTCCTAAAAGCCGAAATACCGTAGTTCTAGAGGCATAGTCGAACCTACGGACCTCTAGGATTCGAAAGCTGCTAGGTGGTTGAAGGCTGAGTTTACTTTGGATCTAAGCAGTGCAAAAGGGAAGATTGTGGTAAGTACCCATTTTCAAATCGATTCAGTGGTATAAATATTGAGAAAAGTCGAAACCCCTTATGGTTTAGGGAGGTTGCCATTTTGAGGCATAGGCCTTATAGGGCCTTTTCTTTTGACTTGTATGGTTTGTGTAGTGAAATAGTTAACTTTGGAGGAGCAGCAAGGCTTGGAGTATCAGTTTTGGATAAGCTTGAATCGAATCGTCGGACCCTGTGAAGGTAAGGGATCTATGGCTATTAGTGGTTCTTTAGCCGAATATGGTAAGGTGGACTTTGGGTTTGATTGCTTGAACTGTAAACTAAGAATGGTGGTGATTAATTGTAGGTTTTCGTGGAAGACTTTGTTAGCAAACGTTACGAAACAGGTGTGTAACAACCCTCGTAGTAGCTTAGGCTAATATTCGCTGAAAAGCCGAAATGCTAAAATTCCGGCATTTTGGGAACTTGAGATTTTGCATGTGGTTTTAGATGCAATAGATACGGTATGGTCGGTGGTTGGATCGATGGAACAAGTAAGAGCGCAATTTTGTGCACGTTGGTAAGTTGGGCCTCAGTGGGCTAGAATTGAGCTCAATGGGCTTCGGGCTCATTTGGGTAAAATTGATAGAAAATGGAATTTGAAGAAGTTGCATGTCAACACCGTTAGTATGGTTGTAAAATTTTGATCACGTGGGCTTAATGGGTTAAATCGGCATTCGTAGGGCCCACTAAGGGGTTTTAAGCCCAAAAGCCCGAATTTGATAAAGTGCGTTAAAATCATTGTTTAAACACCTGGAAATATTGATAACTGTTAATGAACGTGGAAAACCCATAATATTTGGTAAATTTACAAAAGTACCTTTAAAATATGAGAAATGACTGTTTTGGCTCTAGGTTAAAATGACCATTATACCTCTAGGGTTTAATTATGAATATGATGCATGGGATTTTGATATACATGATATGACATGATATGACATGATATGTACATGATATGTTATGAGATGCACAAGATATATTCATTATATGCATGGGTTGGGTTTGATATAAATGAAGGAAGTGCAAAAAGGGCTTTGCCCTAGTTTACCGAAAAGGGCTTTGCCCCAGTTAATCAAAAAGGGCTTTGCCCTAGTTATTAAAAGAGGCTAAGCCTCCAGTTATATGATAAAGCAGCTATGCTGCCAGTGGAGAGTTTGGTTGGGTGGGTTGAGTTATTCCTCACATGGTGAGTTTGGTTGGTGCGGGTGGTGAGTAGCGGATGGTGGGTTGAGTAGTCTCCCCAAGTGGGCTTGCATACATTCATTAATATTACATGTGATATTGAAATGGGCCTATGGGCCATACCGCTTACAGTAAAGGCTTTGGCCTAGCGATATGATTTATGATAAGGCTTCGGCCCAGTAACCGTTAAACGAAAGGCGTCGGCCCAGTATGCTGATATTGGATGGGCTCCAAAAGGGGCTTGTTGCACACTGAGTTCCCAAACACACCCCCTTTTCCTTAACCTTGCAGGTGAGCCTTGATGAGGAGACTTGGAGCCGGAGGGGATTCAGATTGGCCATGGTGATCGCTTTTGAACTTTGCAAAACAGTAACCGGTTATTTTATTTTAGTTTATCTTAATTGTTAATATTATTTGTTTTTGGGTTGTAATAAGGCCATTTTAACTATTTTTTGGAATTATTTTATTCTTCTTATAGTAACTCCAAATTTTTTTGATAATAATTCAAAATGGGCTAGACTTAGGGCGTGTTTTCAAAATGATACTCGTTTTCAAAATAACGCAGCGATACAATTAATCGATTTATCAAAAAATATCTACTTAAATGAATTTCAACTCATTTATCAAAGTGTGGCAATGGTTGTGGGCATGTCTAGGATTGGATCCATTCAAGAGCTTGGCACTTAAGCAGCCTTCACGGCTCACCTCCTCTGTATCGGATACCTACCTGGTGAACAGCTTCCATTGACTTTGATCATATAGCAAAGACTATCTTTTAACACTAGGAAGGACGTTGAAAAATGCGTGGGTTTTTCTTAAAAACTTCAATGTGACATGTCGGATCCGGCCATAACGTCTGGGCCGGGTTCAGGGTGTTTCATCTTTTCATTAAACCTCATTTAGGCATACATAATACCAAAACATGTTCTTATTTATCTATATCATAAGCTAATCATTACCAAGTATTCACATGTCACTCTTTAATTATATTATAAGGACATACACAGAAAATAGCCAAGTCCCTATACATGCAATAACTTAAAGTATTTCTAGTCACAAAATACCAAGATAGCGCATTGATAGTGTGAGGCGATCTCCGACGTGCTCACAATTTTTTGAGCTGGCTTTGCGATACTATAAAAAAAAGAGAAAAAAATGGGAGTAAGCATAAACCTTATTAAGTTTACATGTAAAAAAGTAACAACAATCTAAATGAATTATCAAGATAACCTGAACCTTCCGAACATGGACTTATCTTACCTTCCCTTTGGTACACTCTTTAAATTTTTTGTTGAACCACTTGGAATACTAAGGATACACGGGTACCTTTCCTTTTTAAACTTACCATTGTCATGTCTTGACATGGTCTTACATGGTATCCTTGCCTTACGAACTCACCATTGCCATTCCTTGGCATGGTCTTACATGGGATCTTTGCCTTATAGCAGTTTGTCAATGCCATGTCTGGACATGGTCTTACATGATTTCCTTGCTTGTAATACTTACCAATGCCATGCCTTGGCATGGTCTTACTTGGTATCCTTAAACCCTAATGTCATGACATTTGTATATTACTTACACATTCCTAAGGTTCAACCGGGACTTTTAAGTATCATTTCTCCGCCAATTCTTGCTTGAATAATCAAGGAATAAATTTAAAAAATAAATATATAGATGCTGAAAAATAATATCATCAATTATAAATAATAAAACATTGCATTTATTTACTGCAAACTTACCTCAATACAAAATACGATCAAATATTTTGATTTAATCCTCAACCTTTTTCTTTCATCGGTCTAACCCTAAATTTCGTTCTTCTTCATCTATAATAGAAAATTTAACTTATTTAATATTCACATTTATCAAAACAGTCCTTAACTTTAACTTTGAAAAATTATGATTTTACCCCTAAACTTTTGCATATTTACACTTTTTCCCCAAGGCTCAGAAATGAAACTTTATCCCTAATTCTTATGTTTTATGACATGCTGATCATTTATTTACCAATGGCAACATCAAATTCCCAGTCTAACATTTACTTATGACCATTAGGTATTTTTACCGATTATGTCGTTTTACTTGTGTTCACTTAAAATTGCTTACCTCAAGTCGTTTAACATAATTTCAAGCTTCATATTCTACCATAAAACATCAAAATAAACACATTTCACCTATAGGTATTTTTCGAAATATGAACACTAGGTTATATTATTGCTAGAATAAGCTAAATCAAGTTACCAGGACTTTAAAAACGTAAAGAACATTAAAAACGGGGCTTGGAATCACTTACTATGAAGCTTACAAGTTTGACAAAACCCTAGCTATGAAGAACCCTTGAAATTTCGTAATAATGAAGAAAATGGGCACATTTTGCCATATTTTTTCCTTTTTTCATCTTTTAATTACCAAATGACTAAAATACCCTTTATTAAAACTTTAATTATTTTTATCTATGTATGTCCATTTTTGTCCATGAAAACCTAATGGTATAATTACCATTTAAGGACCTCTACTTCAATTATACTATTCAATTTAATACTTTAGCATCTAAAACTCATATTTATCAACTTTTACAATTAAGCCCTAGTAGGTAAATTAAGAATGCTATCTATAAAATTTTCCATCGATACTCTAACATATGCATCTAATCACTCGGTAAATTATAAAAATTAATCGGAATAAACTTTTCTATCTCGAATTCATGGTTTTGTAACCACTGTTTTGCTTAGGCCCTATTTTGGGATGTTACATATACATTTCCTAGGGTTCATACGGAGCTTTCGACTTCATAATTAAATCAATTCATGCTCGAAACAAGTCTACCAATGGTTAATTCAATTCGGCAATATTATTACATAAACATTCAATTCCTTTTGGCTATAAATACATATATATTTGAATTTAAGAAAATTTATTTACTTCTGAACTTACCTCGTACGAAAACGAACGGACTAGAATGACTATTTACAACTTTTGACTTCCCCTGATCCAAATCCAATTTCTTCCTTTCTTGATCTAAATTAATATAAATTTGACTTATTTAATGACATATACATTCAATTCAGTCCATAAACACATAAATGGGCATTTTTCTCTTTAGCCCCTAACATTTTACATTTTCACAATTTAGTCCTTATTTCAAAATAACACAAAATATTCAAAATTTCATTCAACCCATGTTTGGCCGAATATTCCTTAGGTCCCTAGCAGCCCATTTATTTCATTTATTTCACATTTTGACCCCTCAATTTGTAAATTTCATAATTTAATCTTAAATAAGCATTTTTATCAAAAAATCACTTAATTAAACATAATAATCTATCAACAAATATTTATTTTTCATCACCAAACAACAAAAACATCAAGCTATCAACAATGGAAAAACACAAATTCATCATTAAATCCAAAAATTAAAGCATGGGCTAGCTAGTATACGAAGAAACAATCTCAAAAATATAAAAATCACTAAAAATCGAACAAAATTCATACCTAAATTAAAAAGAGCAAGGGCCAAACCCTAGAGCTTGAAAAAATAGCTTATTTTCCTTCTTCACTTTTGGCAAAAAACAAGATGATAACATTCGTCTTTAATTTGTTTTATTTAATCTTTAATTTATGCATAATTTACTAGTTTACCCTTGGCTATTTAACTTATAATTCACTTAATGGTTGTCCCTAAATGTCAACTTACTTCTTCAATGGTCAAATAACAACATAAGGACTTCACCTTTAATTAATTAAAGTAAATAATCACTTTAACTTATAGCATGCCACTTTTGCATTTTACATGATTAAGTCCTTTTATCGAATTAAACAACCAATTGATAAAATTATGCCATGAAACTTTCACACATATTAACTCACATACTGTAAATACATAAAATAATATAAAAATAATTTTACAACCTCGGATTTGTGGTTCCAAAATCACTGTTCTGATTTAGCTAAAACTGAACTGTTA
Source organism: Gossypium arboreum (assembly GCF_025698485.1). Taxonomy (NCBI): domain Eukaryota; kingdom Viridiplantae; phylum Streptophyta; class Magnoliopsida; order Malvales; family Malvaceae; genus Gossypium; species Gossypium arboreum. The sequence goes on from NC_069080.1 coordinate 60,658,699, forward strand.
CATAATTTGTGTAACTGTTTAACTATTAGGGTTTTACCATTAATACATATACATGATTTTTGAAGTTTGATGTTCGAAAATGGATGGTTGTTGTTAGATAAATAACTATTGTAAAGGTATTTTTGGTAAAATTGCCAAATAGGGACTAAATTAAAAAACAAAAAATTATACATGGTGAAATTGTGAAATTAATGAAATATAAGGCATGCTAGGACCTACTTGATATTTGGCCATAGTGGGTAGTGGTGAAATTGCATAAAATTCCATTTTTCTGAGCTAGGGACAAAATTCAAAAGAATTAAATGTATAGGGTAAAAATGGTAATTTTACCAAAATAGGTTTTTAGGCTAAATTGATTAAATTTATCAGTATAGGTCAAGACAGACCTCGTACGACTTTAGATTGGGGCAAAGAGAAAGTCTCATTTTAATTGGCTCCGTATCTACGATTATTCGTCGAGGTAAGTTCATGTAATTAGATTGTGTTTATATGTTTTTAATTGAATTATATATATGTTATGAATTGTCATACATAATTACTGAGTACATATAAAATGACGTACGATGATTACCGAGTCCCGTTTGAACCTTAGGAATCCGTAGATACAAATGACATGTTAGTAGGGTTACATGATTTGAGTACTGGAACTGAACGTTCGATCAATGGCTGAGGTCCTGCATGTGTTGCAGATACTCCATAGCTCGAATGAGTAGCATCGTGTAGCTACGTTCCAACCCATAGTTTGTGTGAGCATAACGATTTATAGCTTGTGAGAGCATACCGATCAACATTTTGAGTGAGCATACTGATTCATAGCTCGTATAAGCATACATGTACATGAACTTATATGAGCTAGCAGACTATGTATGAGCTATCTCGGGTATCGAATGGTATTCTAAACAGTTCAATGGGTAATGTTCTGATACGAAAGAATAAGAGTTCAATATGAACTATTTTAGGTATACATATGAATTACATAGAAATGTTGTTACGTGGTATATGGAAGCTTGAATTGGTTTACACATTTATATGGAACTTGATCAATGGTTATGTTTATCTAAGTTTATTAGCTTGTATATGTAATTACATGGTTAACATGATTGGTGTATATATGCTTAGGCATTTGGCCAAATTGTGTTGGGATATGCTTGTTTACTTACCTATTATATGACTAAATGGTTAGTTATATTCTATGTTGTACGAACTTACTAAGCTTAAATGTTTTCTCTATGTTATTCTCCGTGTTTTATAGTGAACCGACAGCTCGTCCGGTTGGAAGCTTGTCAGAGCTATATCACACTATCCATCGAATCTTTTGGTACTTTCAATTTTTTTATTTTTTTTATAATGGCATGTATAGGTATTTTGGCTAATGTGACCATGTATTTTGGGTTGTTAAATGACAATTTGTTTGGCTTGTGTTTTGGCACTTTGATGATGGTATGAGTTTAGTATATGAAATGCAAATATTAGCTTACTAATGGTTGATGTTTAAAATTGTTGTGAAATGGCACTTGGTTTGAATGGCTTATGTGGTTTTAGATGCTAGTGGTTGAATGGCATGATTAGTGCCGTTTGGTATATTTTGGCAAGTAAATTCTGTAACACGCCTAACCTGTATCTATTGCCGGATTAGGGTTAAAGGCATTACCGAACAAATCAAAACATTTAACATTAATTTCACAAATATCAAAACATCCGAGGTCAAACACCAATACAATGTCCCTTAAATAGGTCAACGAGACCTTAAACATGCTTAAGAAAAGGGTTGAGACTACACTGAGCTCATACAAAATTTTTCAAAACTTAAACATTTTTCAAAGTTATACAGGTCACACGCCCGTGTGAACAGGCCATGTACCTCACACGGCTTTAGATATACCCGTGTGTCTAGGCTGTATCAAAACAAGGCATACATACTGACTTGTCCACACGGCCATAAGACACGCCCGTGTGCCAGGCCGTGTGAAAATTAGCAAGGCTACTGACTTGGGTCACACGGCCAATCACACGCTCATGTGTCTAGCCCGTGGTCAAAACTAACTTGGCCACATAGTCTAGCACATGCCCGTGTGTGTGACCGTGTAGTCTACTCAGGTTCATTTTGAAATGGCCCTCAAGTAACACGACTGAGACACACGCCCGTGTCCGTGCCCGTGTAGGCAAAAATAGGCCATTTACAAGGCCAACTTGCCACCCATTTTGGGTCAAACCTACAATCATTAAACCAAGCACATTTGAACTATAATTTTAGCCAATTTCAATACCAAAACATACACTAATCATGCCATAATATTGTCAACCGATTTCACATTCATATCATCTATCAATTCATGTCATTCCATAAATCAAAAACATACGTAACGCCCTAAATCCTGAAAACCCCTGTTAAATTTATTTTTGTGTGTTTGTGTTGTGGATGTTTGTTGCCTTAGTGGTTTAGTGCTTTGGGAGTGTTTGGGAAGTCATGGGTTCAAGCGTTGGCTTGAGAAAAAAATTTTCTCCTACTTGAATAAACCCTTGTCTCCAACTAGTAGACTCTTAAATAAATGTGAGTGAAGCATGACATAAAAAGCTTGCTAACTCAGTGGTAAGTGGCGTGTGAAGTGAGCAAGGGGGTTTGGGATTCGAATCCCTGCTTCAACTTATGGATATTATTTTTGCTGTGACCATGGTAGGAGGTTGTGTTTGAATGAAACACTAAGGGTTTGAACATATTTGAATGGAGTTGATGGTGGCTAAATTTGAGGAGATAGAGGGGAGGAAATTAAGGAGAATATCGAGCAAGTTTGAATTTCGTGAAGAGTCATGCCAGGTTTGAACTCTAGCACTTAGTGTTCAATTGTGTAAAGATGTGAGGGGGTGCTTAGTGGGTTGAAGACTAACCGATTATGTGGAGTGCTTTTGGTCAAATTCGGCTATAGGTTTTAGGTGTCAATTTGTGTTAGCTAACAAAAGGTTAACTTCGTTTTCAATATTTCGTGTTGGCAACTTCATTTCTATTGTTTATTGGATTTAGTCGAATACTCCTGAGAACCTTTCTCAGTCTTTTGTTTCCTCTTTTTGGTCGTATACCTAAGTGACATTTTTCTCTCCATCCTTTTTTTGATTTAAACAGATTACCTGACATTAGTGAAGGTCGATTATCCCGATTGAGTATCTTCTTCTTCTTCTCTTCCTCTTTTCTAAAACCGAATACTTCCTTTTCCGTTTTTATTCTTCCTTTCTCTGTTGGGCCGAATACCATACTCTCCCCTTCTCAAATCTTTTGTTCATCTTACTTTGGCCGAATCTCTTTGATTGACTGTTGCTGAAATTCACTAGATTTATTGGTAAGGGTGAGTTATAATCACTTTATTATTTCTTTTCCTAGCCGAATTTTAGTTGGCTATGCTATGAAGGTTCAGCTTTCCCTCCTCTTGCTCTTTGGGGAGGCTGCATGTATGTTTTTCTTTTAACGATTGTGATTCGCCAAATCATGCTAGGAGTGTGTACCTTATTGTGGAAGCTTGGGCTGATTACTCTTTGCATTTCAGGTGATCTATCAACTTTTGAGGTAAGTGCTTTAAGTTTTAGTTATGGTTATGATGGGTTATTGATTCTTATGAATCGGTTAATTATTTTGTGTGAAGGATAAAGCAGGAGGTAAATATTGGTTTTGGAACAAATGGGGTTTTGCGATTGTTCGATTGGTAACTAGCGATAAATCGGTTAAAGTATTTTCAATACTACGGTTTTGGATTAACCATGAATATGGATTGATGGTGGGGTTGTTGTGAATCATAGGTGTTGATCTCAGATGCCTTGTGGCTACAGTTTCATAACAGGTGTGTGAGCATCACTGCTATTAGGTGTGAAATTGGAAAAAGCTGAAAAGTGAACAGTTGACACCACTCGGGTGTGTGACCGCTCGTATAGTAGGCCTTGTAATAAAACATGGTTGTGTGGTCGATGAAATGGCCATGAGCGCTATCATGGACTAAAACAATATTGGGCCATTTTGGGCCGAACTGTGCAGTGTAGGCCCAATGGGCCTGTGGGCCCCACACAGGTAAATCGCACAAAAGTGTGGTAGTTAGTGGGCTAGGCTGTGTATACCACACAACTAAGGCCATGTTTGGGCTATGTGGGCCACACGTGTAACACCCCGTACCCGAGTCCGCTGCCGGAGTCGGACACGAGGGGTTAACGGCTTAAACCATTCACTTTCACAGTCCATTTTAAAAAAAATTTCCAGGCAGTTGGCTAACTGCGTCACTGTCACTTTAAAAATCATATCTTGAGTTCCAAGACTCGAAAACCAGTTTTGTAATTTTTCCCTGAAACTAGACTCATATATGCATCTACAAATTTTTTTCTAGAATTATTGGTTGGGCCAATTAGTACAGTTTATTAGTTAAATCTCCCCTGTTACAGGGTGCGACTACACTGACCTTCATACATTACGACCTGGATATCTCCCTGTACAGGGCTTCAATACTGATGCCGTTTGTTTCTATAGAAACTAGACTCAAAGAGGAATCTATACATATATGGCATGACTCCAAATTATCTCTGGTTAATTTACAATGAATTTCCAAAGTTGGAACAGGGAATCCAGAAACCGTTCTGGCCCTGTCTCACGAAAACTTAAATATCTCTTAACATACTGTTCATATGATCGTTTCGTTACTTTCTTATGAAAATAGATTCACCAAGGTTCGACTACATAATTTATTCACTATTTAATTCCCTTTCTACTATTTTTAGTGATTTTTCACATTCACGTCACTGCTGCTACCAACATCTATTTTTAAGGTAAACTTAACCTATTTCATGATCCTCCATGGATCAGCTATAGTTTGTCATACATATACCAAAAGTGATCATGAATGACCATTCCCATGGCTAACCGTTACCAACATTTCCATACCTCTTGACAAACAACATACAAACGATTATAAAGCTATGATCAAAGTATATCTAAGCCATTTTCGCATGGCTATCCAAATTTACACAAAACCGAAGGGTACATGACCTACAACAAAAGGGTAGTCCTATACATTAACCAAGATATCCTCTCACTACTAGTCTATTCTATACATGCCATAAGATATTCCAAAACATAGCAGTACCAAACAGTGGATAGTGATAGTGTGACTAGTTGCTGACGATCCCCGAGCCTGTAGCTTCCAAATGAGATCTATAAAACAGAGGAAACAAAGTACACGGAGTAAGCATTACAATGCTTAGTAAGTTTCAAGCAAGTCAACAGATAACAATCAAGTTATAACATAGTTGTTCGTATTTTTATTTCACCCTTCCTTCGGGTATACCACCCCTTTATCCGAATATGCACATCTCATCATAATCATAGGAATAGTCTCATAGATTGCTCTCGTATGCATCACATAACTACCTTATGGTTTAGTTTAAATCAAGCTCACATATAAACTTGGAGTACATACTGCTTAACCTTTCGCATTATGTATATTTATAAGCCATTCTTATTACGAAGTCTTACCCGGACATAATCTCCACACGTAGTCATCGGGTCTTACCCGGTCATAATCTCCACACGTAGTCATCGGGTCTTACCCGGTCATAATCTCCACACGTAGTCATCGGGTCTCACCCGGAACATATTCCAAGTTTCATGTACATTTAATCACATGTTACAACATTCACATTAGCCATTCGGCTTTACCACATATGCATATCACACATATATTTTACATTAGCCATTAGGCCTTATCACATATATATACACTTTCACATTCACCACATCGGCCATTAGGCCTTATCACATATACATACACTTTCACATTCACCACATCGCCATTAGGCCTTATCACATATACATACACTTTCACATTCACCACATCGCCATTAGGCCTTATCACACATATGCACTTTCACATTCATCACATTGGCCATTCGGCCTTATCACACATATATGTATATCATACATATTTCATATTTTTCTTGTACATCAATTTCAGCAATAGCTTATAAGCAACTCAAATAGTTTCATCGAAGTTTACAACAAAATCACATATTCACTACAAACAGTTTTCCTGACCAACAGTCACTAAGTTGTTTATAACTGGAGCTACAAAACTCAAAATCAATTGCTGTTAATTTTCCCCGAATTTAGACTCATGTATCTTTCACCCATAAAATTTTCAGAATTTTAGGTTTGGCCAATCAATACCAGATTTTTCTTAAAGTTTCCCCTGTTTCACTGTTTGACTAATCTGACCACTCTTCGCTACGAATCAAATTTTTCATTGTATAGAATTCATAATGTGTTCTATTTGATTCCATTTGAAACTAGACTCATTAAGGAGTCTAAGCATATAAATCTTATCTTATAACCATTTTTGTACAAATTATAATGATTTTCCAAAAACAGAACAGGGGATTCCGGAGTCATTCCGACACTGTCCCGCACACTTTAAATATCTCTTTATAGGAAATTTCTTTGCTTCCACGGTCTCTTTTATAAGAAACTAGACCAACTAAGCTTCGATTACATATCTTGTTCAGCCTATAATTCCACACCAACAATTTATAGTGATTTTCTAAAATCATGTTACTGCTGCTGTCCAAAGCAAATTATTACAATTTGCTCTTAAATTTCCAAGTCCAAACACCTATGAACTTACCATTTGAGTTTAAGACATATCATGGCCACATCATATCTTATCAAATCAACTCATTATGTCCTATTATGATTGAATTTACTCAATGATTAATCGCTTAAAACTTACCTCGAAGTGGTCGACGATTAGATGTCCACGGCTATTCGCTTACTTTCTCTTTTCCCTATCCGACTTTGATCCTCTTTGCTCTTAAGCTTAAGTAAAACAATAGATTGCTTAAGTACTTAACTAATATTATTCACTTAACAATCACATTTGGCAATCACCATTCAAATTCAACTCAATCACAACATGGCCGAATACACACTTCTCCTACTTCCATTCTAAATAAAAGTTTATCGAGCTTCCATCTTCATTTAACTATGTACCATTTAGAACTATCAATACTTTACACCCTTTAACAAATTATAATCAATTGCCAAATGCATCTTTGACAATTTAAACCACACAACTCAATTTCTTACAATTTAAGCTTAGAAATTTCAATTCATGAAAATTTTAGCAACATGGAGTCCATTAAACACTCCAAAATTTCATTTGAACAACAATTGTTCAACCTTCTAGCAAAATTTCAATCTGACAGCAAGCATTATTTTCTTTTATTTCAAGCATGCAGCAGACCAATTTCTCCACATTTTACAAGACATTCAAATCAGCATTTACATGCTGGAACAATTTGTTTTCAAGCTGAAATTTCCAGCAGTCATTTATGCATTTAATTGTCAAATGGTTACGCCACTACTAACAATTGAAACTTAGTAAGATTAACATAATATTTTAGCTATTAAACTCAATTTATCAACCCCTAATCGGCATGAAAATAGAACCATTAATTTGTTCAAATTTTGGACAGCATAACGAAGGCACAAAATTGACTGGTAGTAATTTTTTACAACTAATCTAAGAGCTTTTCTTTTCTACAACCCACATTCATGCCTTCCAACCACAATCCATCATCATTTTCTTTAAAACAAAGTTAAAGATAGAAGAGAGCTTGGAAAACTTACCAACTTAGGATACAACTCCTAAACAAGCTAAATCCTTAGTTTCCTTCAACATGCAAGTCTGTCTCCATTTTTCTTTTTGTTGCACCCTCTTCTTCTTCTTCGATGTTTTACCGAGTTACTTGAAATTTCAGCTACCTAACTAGCTAAAATCATAGTTTTTCCTCCTTCTTGCCATCTTCTAAGCTAAAAATTAAAGCAACCCAACTTTCTTCTCCTCCCCAAGTCACGGCAATGGAGGACCAAGGTGAGACAACTTTTTTTTTTCATCACCCCTCTCTTTTCATTTCTTTATACTAACCTCTTATTTTATTCTTTCTAACATAACACACTAACACAACATGTTTCCAACATGTTTCCACCCATAGCATGGCCGGCCACTATGCTTAATTTTGGGTAATTTGCCATGCAAACCCATCTTTTTCGCAACATGCATTATTAGGCCACTTTACATTTGCCTAGCACATTTCTAAATTTTCTCACATAAGTCCTATTTGATAAAATTCACTTACAATTAACAAAATTCAAACATGAAATTTTCACACATGCATATGTACATATAATGAGCATAAACTATAACGGTTAATTATTTTTTATGACTCAGTTTTGTGGTCCCGAAACCACTTTCCGACTGGGGTCACTTTAGGGGTGTCACAACACGGGCGTGTGGTCCCACATGGGCCCGCGATATGGTTTGTAGGCCTATTACCACTGATTAACTGTTAAGGTTGCACGGGTCACCCGAGACAATTGTGGACCTACTGTTGGGCCGGTAAGTATACTTGGACCTTTATTTTGGTAAGATGACTGTTTTACCCTTATGTGAAGTATGACTATTTGAGCATGCCATTTTTATTGTATGTACATTTATATTATGTTGCATTGCTTGAGGTGGAATATATGGTTTTGGACGAAGTGTACTAAAAGGCTATAAGCCTATTACTGGCATGTAACACCCTGAATTTGGGCCTAGAATTTTTGGGCCTTGAGCATGGGAGTGGTTGAAGGTAGCTTATAATATTCTGTTGTGCGTGAAAATTTCGCAGTTGAAGGCTTCTTTTAGTGGTTAAGTGTGCTGAGAAGTGTTGGAGAAGTCCTGAGTTCAAACTTGGACTCTAGCAAAAATTTTGGTTTAAGGTGAATCAAACCCTGGGTGTAGTAGGTATGCCTTAAGAATATTGTTGGAGAAATTGTGACACAAAAAGCCTTGTGGCTTAGTGGCAAGTAGCGTGTGAACATTTAAGGGAAGGCATGGGTTCGAATCCCATGGCAAGCAAAGAGCATTTATTTTGCTAACAGGGGGTGGCAAGAGTTGGTGTTGAATTTAAACTCTAATGATGGAGGGATCCCACATTGGGAAGCTAACATAAGAGTGGATGCGAAGCTGCCTTTAAATAGAGAGAACCATGAGGAGAGTAAAGGTACCCTTCTTGGCTGATCCCTTTCACTTTGTGGCATGCTCGGTTGGGTTGGGCGTCGGCTAAGAGTGCTCGGAGCGTGGATTAACTCCAATCTCCAATAAGGTGTATATTTCTTACTACTCTAGCTGTAGGATGGCTACTTCGGGCTGCGATGGGCCGAAAGGGGCCATGTGGGCCCAATTAGATAAGTTGTTTGATTGTGTAGTAAATATTGGACTAGGCTAGGTGAATCTCATATCTGTGGCTAGATTTTGGCTAAAAGGGCCACACGAGCATGTGGGCCCATTTGGGCCGAGAAGGGCTTTAGGCCCATTCGTATTGTTATCCCTGTTTAGAGTACTTTAGTTTACCAAATTACCAAAATACCCCTGGTTTGTAAAATTACAAAAATACCCTTGGTTTGTAAAATTACTAAAATACCCTTAGTTTATAAAATTACCAAAATACCCCTGGTTTGTAAAATTACCAAAATACCCTTAGTTTGTAAAATTACCAAAATACCCCTGATTTGTGAAATTACTAAAATACCCTCGACCTGTAAAATTACTAAAATACCCTCGACTTGTAAAATTACCAAAGTACCCTCGATTTACAGAATTACCATTTTACCCTTGATTTACAAAATTACAAAAATACCCTTGTAAGGTAGAATTACCGAAATACCCCTATAGGGTAGAATTACCGAAATACCCTTGTAGGCTAGAAATACCGAAATACCCCTGTAGGATAGAACTACCGAGATACCCTTGCGGGGTAAAATTACCATTTTGCCCCTAGGGTATTAAATGACTGTTTTGCCTTTGTGGGCAAGTGATTGACTTGGACTGTGTGGTTGACGGATTTGATTGTGAATATATGTTGGTAATATAAATGACTTGACTGTGATTGTTTGATTCAAATATGGGCATGATATTCTGATTCTGTATGTTGTATGCGATGATATTTATATCTGTTGCATGGGTTATGGGTTATATTGATGGAGGAAGTACTGAAAGTGGCTTGCCTACGTCTTTGGAGGCATTGCCTCAACTTATCGATAATCGAGCGAAGAATGTTTTAAACTGTGGAGTGTAGAGCTGGGTGGGTTGAGCTATTCCCCACATGAAGTGTAGGGTTGGTACGGGGGTGTATACGGTTGGATTGGGTTGGGATTGCATTCACATTCTGATTTTGATTCTGCATTCGATTCTCGATTCGATTCTGATTCGATTCTAGTTCGATAATGTTTCTTATTCTGTAATGGGTTAAAGCCCATCTGGTACTGTCTGTTATAGTGGGCTAAGGGCCAATTGATACTGAAACTGTAAGTAAGGCTGGGGCTAGGCTTTTAATTCTTTTATATGACTAATTGTTCCTTTTTACAGTAGGGGATTTCACATCGAGTTTTCGTAAACTCACCCCGCTTATTAACCTTTCGTAATTTCTAGCCTTAGATGATCGAAGTCGTGAGGGGCTCAAGGAAGCCGCATACACTGCTTATTTTATAGTTTTGATTATTACTTTTAAATATTTTATGTGGGTTGTAGTAAAGCCGTTGTAATTTTCTGGATTTCAAATTTCACTGGATTTCAAATTTGAAATTTTACTTATTGTTCTTATAATTGCTAGTATTAGAACACGATTTTCCAAAGCAACTACTGTTGTTCAAAACATCACGTATCCGCAATTGTTCTTAAATCAAGCTTCCAAGAATCGCCAAGATTTTTACAAAGTTGTTAAGAATGTTATTCAGCTGAGGTTTCTAACAAGGTTTAAAAAGGGTATAAGTTTTTAATTATTAAGAAGGGTTTTTAATGGAAACATGGTTTTCGAAAAACACTTTAATGTGACATGTCAGATTCGAGCCAAACTTCTAGGCTGGGTTTGGGGTGTTACATTTAGTGGTATCAGAGCCTGGGTTGCAACAACTCGGCTGTGGATTGGGTTTCCAAAGGTTGAATTTTAGAAAATTATTTTCAACCACGTGGTCTGTTTGAAGTATTTCTATTAAAAAGTGTGGCACACCGAGTCTCCGGCGCCGAATCTGTAAGTCTTCTGAATACTTTTGTCTGTTTAGAAATTGAAATACTGTGGATTCCTTAGATATTAGTCTGAATTTAAATTTGGTATTTATTTTATGTGGATGTAATGTTTGGATATAGTAATTGTATATTTGTGTGATAAATATGTGGCTGCTTCTGTGAATAAATGTTGTATGTATGAGACATTTCAAGTTCTAGTTGAAGTGTGATAGTGATAGTAGGATCAGAGTGCGCAGCGGTAGCGTAGTGGGGTAGATGTTACACGACTACCCTATTAGACGAAAATTTCAGGGACGAAATTTCTTTAAGGGAGGTAGAGTTGTAACACCCTGAATTTGGGCCTAGAAGTTTTGGGCCTTGAGCATGGGAGCGATTGAAGGTAGCTTATAATATTCTCACAGCGTGAAAATTTCGTAGTTGAAGGCTTGTTTTAGTGGTTAAGTGTCTTTGAGAAGTGTTGGAGAAGTCTTGGGTTCAAACACGGACTCTAGCAAAATTTTGGTTTAAGATGAATCAAACCCAGGTGTAGTAGGTAGGCCTTAAGAATATTGTTGGAGAAATTGTGACACAAAAGCCTTGTGGCTTAGTGGCAAGTAGCGTGTGGAGCATTTAAGGGGAGGCATGGGTTCAATCCCATGGCAAGCAAAGAGCATTTATTTTGCTAACAGGGGCGGCAAGAGTTGGTGTTGAATTTAAACTCGATGATGGAGGGATCCCACATCGGAAGCTAACATAAGAGTGGATGCTGTCGGCTTTAAATAGAGAGAACCATGAGGAGAGTAAAGGTACCCTTCTTGGCTGATCCCTTTCGCTTTGTGGCGTGCTCGGTTCGGTTGGGCGCCAGCTAAGTGTGCTCGGAGCGTGGATTAACTCCAGTCTCCAATCAGGTGTGTATTTCTTACAACTCTAGCTGTAGGATGGCTACTTCGGGCTGCGATGGGCCGAAAGGGGCCATGTGGGCCCAATGGGCCTACAGGTCCAATTAGATAAGTTGTTTGATTGTGTAGTAAATATTGGACTAGGCTAGGTGAATCTCATATCTGTGGCTAGATTTGGGCTAAAAGGGCCACACGAGCGTGTGGGCCCATTTGGGCCGAGAAGGGCTTTAGGCCCATTCGTATTGTTATTCCTATTTAGAATACTTTAGTTTTCCAAATTACCAAAATACCCTTGGTTTGTAAAATTACCAAAATACCCTTGGTTTGTAAAATTACTAAAATACCCTTGGTTTATAAAATTACCAAAATACCCATGGTTTGTAAAATTACCAAAATACCCCTAGTTTGTAAAATTACCAAAATACCCCTGATTTGTGAAATTACTGAAATACCCTCGACCTGTAAAATTACTAAAATACCCTCGACTTGTAAAATTACCAAAGTACCCTCGATTTACAGAATTACTGTTTTACCCTTGATTTACAAAATTACAGAAATACCCTTGTAAGGTAGAATTATCGAAATACCCCTATAGGGTAGAATTACCAAAATACCTTTGTAGGGTAGAAATACTGAAATACCCCTGTATGGTAGAATTATTGAGATACCCTTGCGGGGTAAAATTACCATTTTGCCCCTAGAGTGTTAAATGACTGTTTTGCTCTTGTGGGCAAGTGATTGACTTGGACTGTGTGGTTGACGGATTTGATTGTGAATATATGTTGGTGATATGAATTACTTGACTGTGATTGTTTGATTCAAATATGGGCATGATATTCTGATTCTGTATGTTGTATGCCATGATATTTATATCTGTTGCATGGGTTATGCGTTATATTGATGGAGGAAGTACTGAAAGTGGCTTGCCCACGTACTGGAGGCATTGCCTCAACTTACTGATAACTAAGCAGCAATGCCCAGACTGTTTCTGCTACTAAAAGAGGAGCTAAGGCCCTAACTGAAACTAAAAGGGCTTAGGCCAAAATTTTGTTTACCCTGACTGTATGCTTTTATGGGATTTCACACACTGAGTTTTTGTAAACTCACCCATCTATTAACTGTGAGGAAATCCCCAGGCTTAGATGGATCGAAGCGACGGAGGACTCAGAGGTTGCCACTCGATGAAGTTTCTTGTACTATTAAAATAAAGAGTTTATTCTGAGTTTTCATTTTGTAATAAGGCCTCTTTAATTTTGTTTATATTTTTATTTTGATTTGGGGATTTAGTTACTTAAATTTTTTTGATCTGGTAGTAGTAGGTCTCGGGTTTTCAAGAAAGTAAAAACAAATGTATTTTTGAAAACACCTGGTGTACACAGCACATTTTGAAAGCTTCCGCAACAAACACTATTTTAATAATTAATAACAAACTAATATAATTAATGTTTTGCTAAGACAACTTGAGTTTTCACAATGAAATGGACATCCAAAACTTTTGTTAAGAACCTAAAGCAGTTTTATGTAGAACAAATTGTCACGAATTTATGTTTTTGAAAAACAATCCAATGTGACATCACAGGTTCGACCATAATATCTAAGCCGGGTTTGGGGTGTTACAACATACCAAAACATATGGTTTCATAATCTTTAATCATATGATCAAATCTCATGCCAAAACCTTACCAAATTCTAAAATATACACATACCAAAACTTACCAAATTGACCATTCCCTTGGGCCAACCAAAAGCACATCACAATGGCACATTTGCATCACATATCACATATCAATATCAAACCATAAGTTCAAACACAAACTAGCCATATCAAATGGCATGATATATACATTACAAAACTTATCCACATACTTCTAGCCTATACATGCCATACTTCAATATTTACACTTTTAAAAGGTACCAAAATATAGTTCGTTAGTGTGGTGACGATCCTTGATCGTCCCGAGCTCCCGATACCTACGATATCTATAAAATAATGCAAACACACACAAAGTAAGCTTTCAAGAGCTTAGTAAGCCATATGCAAATAAACTTAACATTCAAAACTTGTAAACATCATCAAATTACATGTACTTTGTAGCCAAATATTACTAACAACATCTTATTCATATACATATCACATATTTTAAATTCATTTGCTCTTATAGCATAAATTCACATATTTAGATCATATATCATCATTTACACATATACTTTGTAACAGCCCGATTTTTACCCTAGTCGAAATGATGGTTTCGGGACCACGAATCTGAGTCAAAAAAATATTTATTTATTATTTATCTATGTTTTGAATGCTTGAATTTGGTTGGCATGAAATTTCATTTTAAAATTTGTATCATTTGAATGCTGATTTATTGAATAGGGTCTAAATGCATAACATTAAAACTTAATGAATTATTTGGTGATAACCAAATTATGAGGATTATTATTAGTGGAGGGATTTCATAGGAAATTTTGCCATTTCCAAGTGTAGGGAACGGCACTTGTTAATTGTTATTAATTTTATATAATGAATATATGCATTTTACTTATTAGTATTATTATATTATATGAAATGAAAGTAATAAAAATAAAGAAAAGGAATAAAATAAAACTACTTGCTTTCTTCTTGTCGAAATAAAAAGAAGAAGAAAATAGAAAAAAAACAAGACATTCGGCCTTCCTTGATTCAAAATTTAGGTATGTGTTTAGCTTTAATTTGAAATTTGTTTGTATTTTTGAGATGTTAGTTGTCTTTTGATCATAACCCATGAATTTATTTTCCTAATTGTTGAACATTGAATGTTCGGTTATGAGGTTGATATGAAGAAATGCTTTAGTTCTTTGTTGAATGTGTTAGAAAATAAAAGTTGGTGTTTGATTATTGAGGTTTAAATTTAGATGTTAGGTGATTTTGTGTTTATGGTATGAAATTGAAATAAATTGTTAAATGGGAAGTTAATTGCGAAATGAAGATACGTAAGGATTCATATAGGCATATGGAGCATTCGATTATGGTACATTGAAATAAAGAATTGATGTATTTTAATTATTAAATACTTTGGACTATTTAGCAAATGTTGAATACCATGGGGAGCAAATAAGTAAACTTATTAGTTATGCATTAAGAATTGATTTGTTTATAAATTAAATTGAATGAGTTCAAATTGAAATTTTAATTAGATCAAGAAACGAGGAGATCAGAAGCGGATAAGGGAAAAGAAAAATTAATTGAATAGCTGAAAAACTTAATCCGTCGATAATCGAGGTAAGTTTTAAGCAATTGAGTTGATTGAATTTAATTACAATGTGATTCATGATTTCAATGGAAGTACATAAATATATATGTATGGCTTGGCATAATCGAAGGTGATTATATATGTATAGCTTGGTATAATTGAAAGTGAATATATATGTATGGTTTGATATAACCGAAGGTGAATATATATATATACATTTATTTGATCTAGCCGATTGTGGTATAGGTATGTGTATATATAATCAAAAGAGTAGTAAGCTTAAGATGAGCACTAAGTGTGCGAAATGAAATTGGTACTGAGTACTTAGTGTACGAAATTGGTCATTTGGCACTAAGTGTGCAAATTGAATTTATACCGAGAACTAAGCGTACAAGATCGGTTAATGAGCACTAAGTGTGCGAGTTTATCTTTAAGCATCAAAGATGGAGTTCGATAAATTTCGATATTATGAAATGTTTGCATTTGAGACATAAATTATATATGGTTGCTGATGAATTATATGAAATGTTATGTGTGGAGTGATTATTTGGAATTTAGCATAAGCCATATAATTGAATGGCTTTGTACTTAGAATTGTGGATATACATTAAAAATGAATTTACTTATTGGTTCGGCATTGAGATTAGAAGTAGTATGCGTGTTTATGATTGTGCAAGTAAGTTTTTAATTGGTGAAAACATGTTTAAAACATGCTTGAAGTTATTATTATTATTAAGAGATTGATTGATAGATGTATTTAATTGCTTTTAACTTACTAAGCTAAAAATAGCTTACATTGTCTGTGGTTGTTTGCTCTTGATTATAGATTTCTTGGTGATCGTCTTGTGCTCAGGGATCGTTGGAGAAGCTCATCATACTATCATTAACTTTTGGTACTTTTGAAAGTTTAATCTTGGTCTTATGGCATGTATAAGCTAGTTGGTTTTTGAGTCGAATTTGAATGGTGTGTAAATTGAGCCATGCGAAAATGGCCAAGATTGCTTATTTGATAATGTTATTTTGTAAAATGGTTATATCTTTTTTTTACTTTAATGTTAATGGATTCATGATATATGTGTGATATGTTTTTCTTTAATGGCTATGTATCTTGTTAATTTAAATGATATATGCATATGTTTGTTTGGTTTAAATGATTAGAGGAGTTGCAATTAAAATGATTGCAATTGTCGAATGTCATGGCTACTTTTTAACCGAATTTATTTACTTTATCTACATTTTATTATTATAGAATTGAAGTGAATTATTAATCACGATTGAATTGAATGATGTATAAATGTTAGTTATCATCTGGGAATACCTTGTAACCCCTCCGGCGACAGAAACAGGTTAGGGTGTTACATACTTACCTTTCATTCTCAAACATAGAATACAAATCAAACGTACCTGAATCAGATACATATTCACATAGTCATTCATTTACTCGGAGTGCTCGTTGAACTATTCGAAATCATAAGGATATGCGGATAACTCATAAAGCTCGTACAATGCCAACGTCCCAGACGTGGTCTTACATGTAATCAATTATCGATGCCACTATCCTAGACAGGGTCTTACACAAAATCAAGTATGATACCTACGTCCTATACGTGGTCTTACACGTAAATCATAAGTCGATGCCAACATCCCAAACGTGGTCTTACACGAAAACACATATCGGATCTTATGTCATGACATATGTATCCTAACTATTCCTAAGGTTCGTACGAGACTTTTCAAACATTGGAACTTTGTCGATACTTTTTCAGATATCTCATTTTCAACACATATAATCATTCAACATTGTTCAAAGAATATAATCAATAATAATTCAATTCAAAATACATTTATTTGTATATCGACTTACCTCGTACGGATTTGAATAAACAGGATCGGCTACTTGACAACTTTCGATTTTTCCCGATCTAATTCTGTTTTCTTTTGTTCTTGATCTAAATAAATTCAAATTTAACTTATTCAACACATTCATTCAACACAATCCAAAAACACATATTTAGGGCATTTTATAAATTAGCCCTCACATTTTCACATTTTATCATTTTAGTCCCTAATTCACAAAATCAAAAAATACTCAAAATTTCCTTTTACACAAGCTTAGCCGAATTTTCATATATCTCATACAAGCCCACATATTTCATTTATTTCACATTTTAGTCCCTCAAAATCTCCTTTTTACAATTTAGTCCAAATTACTCAAATACATCAAAAATTCAAAGAGAAAAACTTGTTAACCTAACACATATCTTTAATTTACTAACAACTAACTTCACAAAACTCATAATTTCATCAATGGCATAACTCAAAATCATCATCAAAATCAGAAATTTAGGCATGGGCTTTATAGAATACTAAGCAACAATCACAAAAACGTAGAAATTATAAAAAACCGAGCAAAACTCATACCTTAATCAAAATGAACAAGGGTCGAATATCAAAACCTAGCTTGGCTTCTTCTTCTTTTAATTTTCAGCAAGGATGAAAACTATAATGAATAATTTCATGATTTTGTTTTATTAAAAACATAATAATTCATCATTTACTATTTTGCGCTTTATTAATTAACATACAATTCATGTTAATTAAGGTTATTAATGTCCATTAACTATGTAAATGGCATATTAACCACATAAATGGCATATTAACCACATAAGGACCTCTCAATTAAAGAGACATGACAATTAAGCACTTTAACAAATAGCAGTCAACTTTTACATTTTATGCGATTAGGTCCTTTTATCAAATTAAGCACACAAACGATTAAATTATCATACGAAATTTTCACACATACTAATTCACATATATTAAGCACAGAAAATAATATTTAAATATTTTTCTGACTCGGATTTGTGGTCCCAAAACTACTATTCCGACTAGGGTCTAAACTAGACTGTTACGATTCTCCCCCTTTAGGGATTTTCGTCCTAGAAAATCTTACTGTTAAACAAATTCGAATATTGTTGTCTTATAGCGTCTTCAAGCTCCCACGTAGCCTCTTCAATACCGTGTCGATGCCACATTACTTTTACTAACAGAATTTTCTTATTTCTCAATCATTAAACTCGCGAGCTGAAATACGAATCGGTTTTTCTTCATAATTCATATCAGACTGAATTTCAATATCAGATGGAGAAATCACATGTGATGGATCAGATCTATACTATCAAAGCTTTGATACGTGGAATACATTATGAATCTTTTCTAGCTCAGGTCGGAACAACAATCTATAAGCAACAGGTCTGATACGTTCGATAATCTCATACGGTCTGATGAACCTCGGACTCAATTTGCCTTTTCTACCAAATTGGAGTACTTTCTTCCACAGAGATACTTTCAAAAACAATTTGTCACCGATCTAAAATTCAATATCTTTTCGTTTCAAATCTGCGTAAGATTTCTGACGATCGGAAGCTACTTTCAAGCTATTTCAAATCATTTTTACTTTTTGTTCAGTCTTTTTTATCAAATCAACCCTGTGTATTTTATTTTCACTGAGCTTAGTCCAATATAAGGGTGTACGACATTTGTAACCATATAAGGCGTCGTATGGTGCCATTTTAATGATCGATTGAAAACTGTTATTATGAGCGAATTCAATCAAAGGCAAATACTATTCCCACACACCTTCAAACTCAAGAATGTAGCATCTCAACATATCCTCGAGTATCTGAATAATCCGCTCAGATTGACCATCCATTTGCGGGTGAAAAGCTATACTGAATTACAATTTTGTACCCAAAGCATCTTGCAATTTCTTCCAAAATCGCGATGTGAATCTCGAATCTCTATCTAATACAATAGATAATGGCACGCATGACACAATATCAAAAATGTATAATTCAGCTAACTTATCAAGTGAGTAATCGAATTGTCCAGGAATAAAATGAGCTGATTTCATCAATTGGTCAACTACAACCCAGATAGCATATTTTTCTCTTAGAGATAGGGGCAAACCTGAAACAAAGTCCATTGTCACTCTATCCCATTTCCATTCCGGAACCATAATCAGTTGTAACAAACCAGATGGCACCTGATGTTTAGCTTTATCTTGCTGACAGATTAAACATTTAGAAATAAAGTCAGAGATATCTTTTTTCATTCCAGACCACCAGTAATGTTGTTTTAGATCATTATACATTTTCGTACTACCCGAATGAATAGATAACTGACTATTGTGAGCTTCATTCAAAATAATCTGAATAAACTCTGGATTTCTCTAAACACAAATCCAATCTTGGAATCTCAAACAATCATCTTTATCAACTCTGAATTCTGAATCAGAATATAAATTACACTGAGCTCGTTTTGTTAAAATCTCATTATCAATCTTCTGAGCTTCGATAATTTGTTGAATGAATAATGGTCTTACTTTTAATTTGGCTAAAACCAAACCATCATCTGACATAACCAAATGTGCATTCATCGTAGCAGAGCAAACAATTATTTCTGACTCAAAGCATCAGCAACAACATTTAATTTTCCTGGATGATAATCAATCACAAGCTTGTAATCTTTTAACAGTTCTAACCATATTCTTTGTTGTAAAATTCAAATCTTTCTGAGTCATCAGATATTTCAAACTCTTATGCTCAGAATATACGTGCCATTGCTCACCGAATAGATAGTGCCACCAAATTTTCAAAGCAAATACAATTGTAGCTAATTCCAAATCATGCGTCGAATAGTTCTTTTCGTGCGGCTTTAACTGTCTTGAAGCATAAGCAATGACTTTGCCTTCCTGCATCAAAACACATCCCAGACCATTTAACGAAGCATCCCTATAAATCATAAATTCTTTACCCAATTTGAGTTGTGCTAATAGTGGAGCTTCGATTAATAAAGCATTCAACTGATCAAAACTTTTTTGACACTTTTCGGACCATTCAGACCTCACATCTTTCTGAAGCAATTTTGTTAACGGAGTTGTGATCATCAAAAAGCCTTTTACGAACAGTTTATAATATCCAGCGAGTCCCAGAAAACTACGAACTTCAAAGACATTTCTTAGAGGCTTCCAATCCAAAATAGTTGAAATTCTGCTCGGATCAACTCTGATACCTGATGCTAATACAATATGACCCAGAAAACTGACTTCTCTTAACTAGAATTCACATTTACTAAACTTCGCATACAATTGCTTATCTCGCAAACTTTGTAACACTATTCACGCGAATAAATCAATATGTCATCAATGAATATGACAACAAATTGATCTAAATACGATCTGAAAATTCTGTTCATCAAATCCATAAAGATAGCAGGTGCATTTGTTAATTCGAAAGGCATAACTAAGAATTCATAGTGGTCGTACCTTGTTCTAAAGTAGTTTTCGAAATGTCTGAATCTTTTACTCGCAACTGATAATAACCTGATCTCAAATTTATCTTCAAAAACACAGTTGCTCCTTTCAACTGATCAAACAAATCGTCAATTCGGGGCAAAGGGTATTTGTTCTTGATAGTCACTTTGTTCAACTAATGATAATCTATGCACATTCTCATCGTATCGTCTTTCTTTTTCACAAACAGAACAAGAGCACTCCAAGGTGAAAAACCCGGTCTAGCAAACCCTCTATCGATCAACTCTTGCAACTAAGACTTTATTTCTTTTAATTTGGTTGGAGCCATTCTATGCAGAGCTATTGAAATTGGAGTAGTTCTCGGTACTAACTCAATGCCAAATTCAACCTCTCGTATTGGAGGTAATTCTGAAAGTTCTTCAGGAAACAAATCAGAGAACTCACAGACAACAGACACTGATTGAACTTTCTTTTCTGACACTTTTGAATCAATCACATAGGCAAAGGAAACTTCACAACCTTTTCTCACAATACTCAGAGCTTTCATTGAAGATATCACAGCTGGTAACCCATTTAAATCACTAGATTCAATTCAGATTATTTCATCATTCTTGCATCTCAAATCAATAGTTTTCTAGTTTGCAATTCCCAATAACATCAGATTGGCCAGAAAACAAATGCCTCGAAACATTAATGGACAATTCTTGCAGACTTTATCAACCAAAGTACATCTGTCTAGGGGGTTCGATACTTTAATTACGAATTCAGTAGACTCTGTAGGCAAAGCCTTATTGTTCAATAAGTTTATGTATTTATAAGAATGCATTGATCCATGATCTATCAAAGCAATCACAGAACTATCTTTAAGAGTAAATGTACCCGTTATAACATCGGGAGATGAAGTTTCCTCACGAGCTCGAATGGCATAGGCTCTGGCAGGTGCTCTAGCCTCAAATTGTATAGCAATGTCTTTAGTCCCTCTTAGATTACCACTCACATTTCCCAAATTTCTGGGAGGTCTACCATGAGATGCACTTCCACTTGGCCTCGGATTTTGTACAATTTCTTGTTCAACAGATTCAGGGCAATCACGGATGAAATGGTCTAATGATCTACATTTGAAACAAGCCCGATCATACAATTTACAATTGTTAGGATATCTTTTACCATAGTGTTTACACTCAGTGCAATCAGGTCAAACATTTCCAACACTGGCAATAAATGTAGCCGGAGCTCTGAAGCTCGAATGTGATCTAGCACGATCTTTACTCGAATGTCCCATATTAGCCTTTGAACGACTAAAATCATATTGGAATTTCTTTGACACAGACTAAAATGATTTGCTAGCAGATCTTTTTCTCACATCTGTAGCTTCTGAATCAGCTTTTCTTTTCTCTTTTCTAAGTTCTTCAGCTTTACATGCTCGCTCAACAAGCACAGCAAACTCTTTTCTTTCAAGAATCCCAACTAACAATTTGATATCTTCACTCAAGCCACCTTTGAATCTCTTGCACATAATTGCTTCAATCGAAACACATTCTCGTGCATACTAGCTCAGTCTCACAAATTCCCGCTCGTATTTTGTAACAGACATACGACCTTGTTCAAGCTCAAGAAACTCTTTACGTTTCTAGTCAATAAATCTCTGGTTGATGTATTTCTTTTGGAATTCAACTTGAAAGAAAACCCAGGTGACTCGCTCTCTCGAAACCACTGATATCAAAGTCTTCTACCAGCGATACGCCGTATCTCTCAGAAGTGAGACAACACATTTTACACATTCGTATGGAGTCAAAGATAATTCATAAAATACTTGTATCGTGTTCTCTAACCAGAACTCAACTCTTTCAGCATCATTAATGGTAGCTCGGAACTCTTCAGCCTCATATTTTCTTATTTGATCAACTAGAGGCTTATTTAACTGAGTCAGATTAGCTTGTGTCATAATAGGAACTTGCGGAGAATTAGCTGGGGTTGGGGGTTGTTGAACAGCCGAATTAGTATGTACTGACTAAACCAATCATTCATCATTTGATAGAAGGCATGTCTAGCCTCTCCATCATGGCTGCTCATAGTCAGTCTAAAATTAGAAGGCGCTGTCCCTTGCGCGGGAGCAGGCGCATTACTTTCAACATCGTTAGCTACGGCTCGTTCGAGATCCATTTACTATATAAAAACACATTTTTATTATCAAGATTCATCAAACTATCACAGTTCATAAATATGACATGTATAGCTAGACTCATATACGCTACGTTTGACCTAGAATCGACTAAACCATAGCTCTGATACCAACCAAATGTAACACCCCTAACCCATATCCGTCATCAGATTAGGGTGTAACGCCCCGAATTTGGGTTTAGAAGTATTAGGTTTTGAGCATGGAAACAGTTAGGAGGCAGCACATAAATGTTTAGTTGTGTAAATGAGTGACACAAATACATGTCTGCTTCAATGGTTAAGTGTCCTGGGAGGAGTCTGAGAAGTCTTGGGTTAAAGCCTGGGCAGGTGCAAAAAGTTTTTAAAAGTTTTTAAGAGGAATAAGCACTGTCTGTAATAGCCCGAATTTCAGCAATGTCGAAAATAGTGATTCCAGACCACCAATTTCGACAAATGAACTCGTAGATTATATTATATAATATTTACAAGCCAAATGTAGTTTTTAAAAGATTTTTGAAATAGTAAATTGTGTTTTATAAAGATTTATTTAGTCAAGAAATTGAGAAAAAGAGGTATCGAGATCTCGGTGTTATAAACCGAGCCATAAATATTTTTATGAATATTTACGGAGTGCCAATAAGGTAGTATTAAAATTTTGTTAGAAAATTTTGACGTTTGGATGGTTAATTAAATAAAAAAGACTAAATTGGAAAATGTGTAAAAGTTGCTAAAAGGATTAAATAGCTCAATTGTCAAATGAGGAAGGACCTAAAGTGCAAAAGCCGCCCAAAGGAGATATTTTGGGCGGCAATAACTGAGAAAAATCAGGAAATGGGTGAAATAATGGCAAAATTGGAAAATTGCCAAAATTAGCTAAATAAAAATGGGACTAAATTGGAAGATCTAGAATTCTCTTTATTTCTCTTCATATTCATTAGCTGAAAAATAGCCATGGAGGAGGGTTCAAGCTGGTTTTCATACTCTAGCTTCATGTAAGTTTAATTCTTGTTTTCTCCTTGAAATTTTTATGTTTTTGGACTTTTACAATTGGGTTCAACTTACTATTTCATTAGTTTTTGATACCATGAATAATTTTTAAAGTTCTTATGGATGAGTCTGGAAGTATATGATGAATTAACATATAATTGAAGCTTTAATTTTGATATATGATGATTTTATTAAGTACAATTGATGGAAACTAACTTTAGGACCTAATTGTGAAAGAGTTTGGAAATAAGGTCTAGTGCTAAAATTATAATTTTAAAGGATTATGAAGTAGTTTAATGTAACACCCCGTACCCGAGTCCGTTACCGGAATCAGGCACAAGGTGCACACAGACTTAACTATTTTCACAGTCCATTTAGAAATTTCCAGACTAGCTGGTCACTGCATCACTGTCGCCTTAAAAATCATATCTTGAGTTTCAAAGCTCGAAAATTTGTCTCGTAATTTTTCCCTGAAACTAGACTCATATGTCCATCTACAGATTTTTTTCTAAAATTTTTGGTCAAGCCAATTAGTACAGTTTATTAGTTAAAGTCTCCCCTATTCCAGGGTTCAACTACACTGACCTTCGTGCGTTATGAATTTAATATCTCCTTGTACAGGGATTTAATACTGATACCGTTTGTTTCTATAGTAACTAGACTCAGAGAGGAATCTATACATATATGGCATGACACCTAATTATCTCTGGTTAATTTACAATGAATTTCCAAAGTCGGAACAGGGGATCCAGAAACCGTTCTGGCCCTGTTTCACGAGAACTTTAATATCTCTTAACATATAACTCATATGACCGTTTCGTTTCTTCCATATGAAAGTAGATTCATCAAAGTTCATTTACATAATTTTTTCACTATTTAATACCATTTCTACTATTTTTAGCGATTTTCACATCCACATCACTGCTGCTGTCAGCATCTGCCTTTAAGGTAGGCTTTACCTATTTCATGATTTCCATGATTCAATTGGCCCTTTTGCATACATAGCACAAAGTGTGATCATGATTAACCATTCCAATGGCTAATCGTTTCAAAACAATTCCATACCTCATAATGATCAACATACAAACGATTATGGTACTATGCTAAAACGATATAAGCCATTTTCGCATGGCTATCCAACTTTACACAAAACCGAAGGTACATGACCTTCAACAAAAGGGTAGTCCTATACATGCCATTCCAAAGTTCAACCAAAATTGTACCAAAATGGGGCTTTGATAGTGTGGGAGACTTGACTTCCAAACATCCCGAGTCCGATAGTGACGAGCCAAAATCTATAAACAAAGAAACAGAGAAAACGGAATAAGCAATTTATGCTTAGTAAGTTTGAGCAAGAAATTCCAGCACAACAAAAGCATAGCATTCATAAAGCTAACGGATAATTTCATATGCACAAATTCTCAATATCCTACTCATTTCACATTCCAACCCCTATGTTCATACATAAGGGATCATCTTAGCCAAATACCGGAAACTCATTACTCGATCGAGCGAATATTATTCAAGGAATCAACTAATTCAAGCACATACGAACATACCTCATTGCTGGAATTTTTCAAGCGTATTAACTGAAAATTTTACAGCAAGATCGGTCATTCTCGAATCACGCACCTTGAATTTAACCGGATATAACGACTCGCTCAAATGCCTTCGGACGAAGCCCGTTATAGTGACTCGCACGAATGCCTTCGGACTTAACCCGGTTTAGTAACTTGCATAAATGCCTTCGGGCTTAGCCCGATTTATTAACTCGCACGAATGCCTTGGATCCTAGTCCGGATATAGTCACTTAGCACAAAGCCTTGGGACTTAGCCCGACATCATTCAATAACCGAGCACAATTATCAATAAATTATGACACATTCAGATTTCATTTTCATTAGCAAAACTCAAACACAAGGCACTTTTCACACTTGCAATTTCGCTCAATAGCCACACACAAAGAGCATGATTTTAATTTGCTTTAAACATGATCTAATCAATTCAAAATTTAAGCTCTATTACTCAAGAACTTACCTAGGATGTCGTCGAACGATTTCAATGGCTATTCGACCACTTCTTCCTTCCCTTTGTCGGATCTAGTTCCCTTGCTCTTGAGCTTAATTTAACAAATAAATCGATTTAATCATTTGAGCATCGAAAGAGGAATACAAGGTACTTAGCCAATATATATACTCATTAGGCATCAAAGTCGCATGTGTACGAAATCATGAATCGAACTCAACATATTAGTTAATATTCCTCTTAGCCGAATTTTCTAAGCCAAGAATAGGCATCAATATGCTTGCCTCTAACCGAATGCATGCACACCAATTTTCCCCTTATGTGGCCGAATATGCATGTCCATGTTGAGGCCAATTATACACTTAATACCACACAAAAACAGCATACATTTTACTAACTAACGCATTACATATCGTAGCTCAATACACATCTCTCATTTACTTCATAACCGAAACATCATCACAAGCATATATGTCATACCAATACATCATGTACAAACATATATACATATATATATGCTAGAGCCGAATCTCAAGTTGATTGTAACTAAACATGAACATAATTTCAAAACACAAATCTTACTTTCCATGCAATGAGCATAAATCACACTTTTGGATGTACCATGGCCGAATACATCACAACACCATAATTTTGGTCATGATTAAACAAAGAACTTAATGTCTTACTCAAAAATACTAAAAAGAAAGTCCAAGAGCCATCAATCCACCATCACATATATCATTAGCAAGCTTCATATTTAACATGCAATGGCATTAACACAAAATCCACCTTGGCCAAATACCATCCCCATGATATAACAAAGGTTTGAACCATGGGCTAACAAGAGCATCAAGCTATCAACTAAAAACATGCATGAATCTCATGGCACAACCTCAAACATACCTTAATCTTGATGCAAGTATAGCCAAACCTCTTCCTAATCCTCTTCCAAACCAAGCATGAAGCAAAATTCCTCCCTTCCCCTCTAGTATTTTCGGTCAAGAGAGAATGAAAATGGATGAACAAATTTTTTCTTTCTCTTCCTCAATGCACGGCAATGGGGCATGCATGAGACCATTTTTTCTTTTTCCATTTCTTTATTACCCATGCTCATTAATTTATTTTTTTCACCCATGATTCACCAACAAAACATGTCTATGACATGTTTTGCCCATATTTCTTTGTCATGGCCGGCCATCACTTGTAAAAAGAGGGGTATTTGACATGCAAGGCCATTGTTTTGCATGCATGCTTTAATTAGTCATCACACATTCCCCCATCATACTTTCAAAGTTTTCTACTAGGTCCTTTCTAGTGAAATTCACATTTATAACTCTAAATTAAAGCTTCAAAATGTCACACATGAGTTAACATATTATAGGCATCAAAATAAATATCAAATTATTTTTATGCCTCGCTTTTGTGGTCCCGAAACCACATTCCGACTAGGTCGTTTTAAGGCTGTCACAACTCTCCCCCACTTAAGAAATTTTCGTCCCCAAAAATCTTACCGGTAAATAGGTTTGGGTAACGCTCTTTCATAGAGTTCTCGGGTTCCCAAGTAGCTTCTTCCATCCCGTGTTTGAGCCATAACACTTTTACTAACGGAACCCTTTTGTTTCGCAACTCCTTCACTTCACGAGCTAGGATACGAATCAGTTCTTCTTCATAACTCATATCGGCTTGAATTTCAACCTCGATGGACTAATTACGTCGACGGATCGATCTATAGCGTCAAGCATCGAAACATGAAAGACGCCGTGAATCTTTTCAAGTTTAGGGGCAAAATCAAACGATATGCAATCGGACCGACTCGTTCGGAGACTTCATATGGCCCGATGAACCTCGGACTCAATTTGCCTTTACGGCCAAATCGAGTATCTTTTCCAAGGCGAAACTTTAAGAAACACTTTATCTCCCACCGATACTCAATGTCTTTTCGCTTCAAATCCGCGTGACGATTTCGACGATCCGTGGCGCCTTCAGACTTTCACGGATTACCTTTACTTTCTGCTCAAAGATCTTTAATCAAATCAACTCAAAAATTTTACTTTCATCGAGCTCGGTCCAAAACAATGGTGTACGGCATTTACTTAATCGTACAAAACCTCGTAAGGTGCCATCTTAATACTTGATTGAAAACTATTGTTGTGCGAATTCAATCAAAGGTAAGTACCATTCCATGAACCACCGAACTTGAGGATGCAACATCTCAACATATCCTCAAGTATCCGAATTATCCACTCGGATTGACCATTGGTTTGGGGATGAAAGGCGGTCTTGAAATGCAACTTGGTACCCAAAGCTTCTTGCAATTTCTTCCAAAATCGCGAGGTGAATCTCGGATCTCTATCCCACACAATGTAAATCGGTACCCGTGTAATCTTACAATCGAGAAACGTACAATTCAGCTAGTTTATCCAATGAAAAATCCGTGACGCACGGGATAAAGTGAGCCGACTTAGTCGATCTATCAACAACAACCCAAATCGCATCCTTCTTGCTCACGACAATGGCGCTTCGGACACAAAGTCCATTGTGACTCGATCCCATTTCCACTCGGGTATCGTAATCGGTGAAGTAATCCTCAAGGCACTTGATGTTCCGCTTTCACTTGTTGACATATTAAACATCTCAAACAAAGTCGGAGATGTCTCGTTTCATACCATGCCACCAAACCGACGTTTCAAATCATTGTACATCTTCGTACTCCCGGGTGGATTGCCATTTGGCTACAATGGGCTTCGCTCGAATTATCAAAATAAGTTTCAATTCTTTGGAACACACAGACGACTTCAACCTCAAACAATCGTCATCATCAATTTGGAACTCCGATTCCTTGTTCGAACACACTCAAATTTCGCTTTGCAACCAACTCATCGTCAACTTTCCGAGCTTCACGAATTTGATGAGTCAATAATGGTTTGGCCTTTAATTCGGCTACATACACATTGTCGGGCAGAATGGACAAGTGTACATTCATCCCTCGTAAAGCAAACAGTGATTTCCAACTTAAGGCGTCCGCAACCACATTAGCCTTTCCCGGGTGATAATCAATGACAAGCTCATAATCTTTTAACAACTCGAGCCAACGTCTTTGTCGCAGATTTAAGTCTCTTTGAGTCATCAAATATTTGAGACTTTTGTAATCCGAATACACATGGCACTTCTCACCAAATAAGTAATGTCGCCATATCTTTAAGGCAAATACGATGGCAGCCAATTCGAGATCATGGGTCGATAATTTTTCTCATGTGGCTTTAATTGTCTCGACGATAGGCCACAACTCGACCTTCTTGCATCAAGACGCAACCTAACCCAAGTAGGGAGGCGTCACTATAGATGACAAACTCTTTGCCGATTCGGGTTTGTACTAGTCTCGAGCTTCCACAAATGAGTTTTCAATTGGTCGAAACTTTTCCGACACTTTTCCGTCCATTCAAACTTGACATCTTTCTCAAGCGGTTTAAGTCATGGGTGTGGCTATCATCGAGAATCCTTTTACAAACCGTCGGTAGTAATCGGCAAGTCCCAAAAGCTCCGAACCTCGAGAATATTTCTGAGGCTTCCAGCTAAGTATGGCTAAAATTTTACTCGGTCGACTCGAATACCGATGCAGATACCACATTGCCCAAGAAGCTAACCTCGCTAACCGTAACTCACACTTGTCTGAACTTAGCATATAGTCGCTTATCCCGTAAAATTTGCAACACTAATCTCGGTGCTCGCATGTTCGGTCTCATCTCTTGAATAGACCAAGATGTCGTCAATGAACACAACTACGAACCGATCCAAATACGGTCTCAAGATTCGATTCATCAAATCCATAAATACCGCAGGGCATTAGTGAGCCCAAACGGCATCACTAAGAACTCGTAGTGACCATATCTTGTTCAAGGCGCTTTGGGTATATCCAAATCTCGGATTCAAGAATCGATAATAGCCCGATCTCAAATCTATTTTGAGAACACCGAGGTTCTTCAGTTGATCGAACAAATCATCGATCTGCAGAACGAATATTTGTTCTTTATTGTCACCTTATTGTCGACGATAGTCGATGCACAACCTCATGGTTCCGCTTTCTTTTCACAAACAACACCGGTGCACCCCAAGGTGAAAAACTCAAGCGAGCAAAACCTCTATCCACCAACTCTTGCAATCGAGCTTTCAACTCCTTAATTCGTTGGTGCCATACGATACGGAGCTATCGAAATCGGTGTGGTCCTGGTACAAGCTCAATACCAAACTCTATCTCCTGAACAGTGGCAAACCCAGAATTCTTTGGGAAAACATCCGTAATCACAAACCACGAGCACGATTCGAGTTTTATTTCTAACTCCTTATCATCAAGTACATACGCAAGGTATGCTTCGCACCCTTTCTTACATATTTTGGGCCAACATTGATGATATTACAATGGCAACCCTTTAAGTCCGTAGACTCAACTCGGATCATCTCGTTATTTGCGCACCTCAAATCAATAGTCTTGCTATTGCAATTCACAACCGCATCATGCACGGTCAACCAATCCAACCCAAGAATAACATCAAATTCATCGAACGGCAAAAGCATCAAGTCCGCGAAAAATAGGAACCTCGAATTACTAGGGACATTTCTTACACACTTTGTCGACCAACGACGTAACGACCCAAGGATTTGACACCGAATTACGAACTCAAGAGACTCAATAGGTAAAGTCTTCTCGGATGCTAAGGTTTCGCATATATAAGAATGAGTAGAACCAGGGTCAATCAAATCAATCACATTAGTATCAAAGAGAGTGAAAGTACCAGTAATAACATCTGGAGAGGAAGCATCCTCGCGTGCACGTATAGCATAAGCCCTAGCAGGAGCGCGAGCCTCGGATATGGTCGTAACATCTCTAGATCCTCTATGACCACCACTAGCATTGCCCGTATTTCTAGACGGTCTACCTCGAGCAGTGGTAGCACCCGGTTTCCCACTCTAATCTACATTCTGTTCAGACAACCTCGGGCAATCTTTAATGAAGTGGTCAACTGATCCGCACTTGTAACAGGAGCGGTCACGGAATCTACAACTTCCAGAATGCCATTTGCCACAATACTGGCACTCCGTTCTCTCTCGACGATCATTTCCACCATCGGGCGATCAAGTGACTCGTGTGGTCACAGGGGTCGATCGCGATCTCGCCTAGAAAAGCCCGGTGTCTCTAGACCGGCCTAAGCCATCTCTAAATTTCTTTGATGACTGTGGGAAGGGCTTCCCAAGACCTCTTCTGAAACTCCCTTGCTCCCACTTCACTTTTCTTTTCTCCATCTTGAGCTTCTCGGCTTTGCACGCTCGCTCGACGAGAGCCACAAACTCTCGGATTTCCAAAATGCCAACATACGCCTTTATATCATCATTCAGTCCATCTTGAGCGTTTACACATCACGACTTCAAGAAATGCATTCCAGCTGCATCGGCCGAAGGCGTCACAAATTTTCGCTCATAGTCGATGAACCGACATGGAACCTTGTTTAAGTTCGAGAAATTCCTTCCGCTTTTGATCCATAAATCTCGAGTGATATACTTTTCCAAACTCGCTTGGAAAAACTCCCAAGTTACTTGCTCTCGGGGCACAACAAGTCGAGTACACCACCAATAGTAGGCAAAATCACGTAGCAAGGAGATAGTACACTTTAGGCATTCATCGGTGTACAAGATAGCTCATCGAGTACGGATAGTGTTGTCCAACCAAAATTCAGCTTGCACGCATCGCCGCTATCCGTAGCTTTAAATTCAGTAGCCCCATGTTTTCGGATTCATCAACTAGGGCTTATTCGACCTTATTTGGTCGATTCTGGAGGCATTGTAGGTGCGGGGTTGTATGAGTCGGGAATGGAGGTTGTGGAACAGTAGTGTTTGTTCGAATGTATTGGTTGAACCAATCATTCATCACGCTATAGGAAGCTTGCCTAGCCTCATCATTCGGATTGCTAGCAATAGGTTGAGAGTCTGCCAAGATCCCCCTGTGTGCGGAGCAAAGCGCCACACTCTCCACATCATCACTATCGCTTTCGGTTGGGATCGGGATCCATTACTATAATTAAACAAAATTCAAACGCCGAAATCACCACACTATCAATTAATCACATAATGGCATGTATAGCTAGACCCAAACGTATTACGGTAGTCCTAGAATCGAATAAACCGTAGCTCTGATACCAATAAAATTGTAACACCCGCACTCCAAT
Source organism: Gossypium arboreum (assembly GCF_025698485.1). Classification (NCBI taxonomy): domain Eukaryota; kingdom Viridiplantae; phylum Streptophyta; class Magnoliopsida; order Malvales; family Malvaceae; genus Gossypium; species Gossypium arboreum. The sequence goes on from NC_069080.1 coordinate 60,690,604, forward strand.
TGTTCTGGAATCGGACACAAGGTGCACACAGACTTAACTAATTTCACAGTCCATTTAGAAATTTTCAGACTAGCTGGTCACTGCGTCACTGTTGCCTTAAAAATCATATCTTGAGTTTCAAAGCTCGAAAATTTGTTTCGTAATTTTTCCCTGAAACTAGACTCATATGTCCATCTACAGATTTTTTTCTAGAATTTTTGGTCAAGCCAATTAGTACAGTTTATTAGTTAAAGTCTCCCCTATTCCAGGGTTTGACTACACTGACCTTTGTGTCTTACGAATTGAATATCTCCTTGTACAGGGCTTTAATACTGATTCCGTTTTTTCTATAGAAACTAGACTCAGACATGAATCTATACATATATGGCATGACTCCTAATTATCTCTGGTTAATTTACAATGAATTTCCAAAGTCGGAACAGGGGATCCAGAAACCGTTCTGGCCCTGTTTCACGAGAACTTTAATATCTCTTAACATATAACTCATATGACCGTTTCGTTTCTTCCATATGAAAGTAGATTCATCAAAGTTCATTTACATAATTTTTTCACTATTTAATACCATTTCTACTATTTTTAGCGATTTTTCACATCCACATCACTGCTGCTGTCAGCATCTGCCTTTAAGGTAGGCTTTACCTATTTCATGATTTCCATGATTCAATTGGCCCTTTTTGCATACATAGCACAAAGTGTGATCATGATTAACCATTCCAATGGCTAATCGTTTCAAAACAATTCCATACCTCATAATGATCAACATACAAACGATTATGGTACTATGCTAAAAACGTATATAAGCCATTTTCGCATGGCTATCCAACTTTACACAAAACCGAAAGGTACATGACCTTCAACAAAAGGGTAGTCCTATACATGCCATTTCAAAGTTCAACCAAAATTGTACCAAAATGGGGGCTTTGATAGTGTGGGAGACTTCGACTTCCAAAAATCCCAAGTCCGATGGTGACGAGCCAAAATCTATAAACAAAGAAACAGAGAAAACGGAATAAGCAATTTATGCTTAGTAAGTTTGAGCAAGAAATTCCAGCACAAAGAAAAGCATAGCATTCATAAAGCTAACGGATAATTTCATATGCACAAATTCTCAATATCCTACTCATTTCACATTCCAACCCCTATGTTCATACATAAGGGATCATCTTAGCCAAATACGGAAACTCATTACTCGATCGAGCGAATATTATTCAAGGAATCAACTAATTCAAGCACATACGAACATACCTCATTGCTAGAATTTTTCAAGCGTATTAACTGAAAATTTTACAGCAAGATCGCTCATTCTCGAATCACGTACCTTCGAATTTAACCGGATATAACGACTCGCTCAAATGCCTTCGGACGAAGCCCTGGTTATAGTGACTTCGCACGAATGCCTTCGGGACTTAACCCGGGTTTAGTAACTTGCACAAATGCCTTCGGGCTTAGCCCGGATTTATTAACTCGCACGAATGCCTTCGGATCCTAGTCCGGATATAGTCACTTAGAACAAAGCCTTTGGGACTTAGCCCGGACATCATTCGAATAACCGAGCACAATTATCAATAAATTATGACACATTCGTATTTCATTTTCATTAGCAAAACTCAAACACAAGGCACTTTTCACACTTGCAATTTCGGCTCAATAGCCACACACAAAGAGCATAATTTTAATTTGCTTTAAACATGATCTAATCAATTCAAAATTTAAGCTCTATTACTCAAGAACTTACCTAGGATGTCGTCGAACGATTTCAATGGCTATTCGACCACTTTTTCCTTCCCTTTGTCGGATCTAGTTCCCCTTTGCTCTTGAGCTTAATTTAACAAATAAATCGATTTAATCATTTGAGCATCGAAAGAGGAATACAAGGTACTTAGCCAATATATATACTCATTAGGCATCAAAGTCGCATGTGTACGAAATCATGAATCGAACTCAACACATTAGTTAATATTCCTCTTAGCGAATTTTCTAAGCCAAGAATAGGCATCAATATGCTTGCCTCTAACCGAATGCATGCACACCAATTTTCCCTCATGTGGCGAATATGCATGTCCATGTTGAGGCCAATTATACACTAATACCACACAAAAACAGCATACATTTTACTAACTAACGATTACATATCGTAGCTCAATACACATCTCTCATTTACTTCATAACCGAAACATCATCACAAGCATATATGTCATACCAATACATCATGTACAAACATATATACATATATATATGCTAGAGCCGAATCTCAAGTTGATTGTAACTAAACATGAACATAATTTCAAAACACAAATCTTACTTTCCATGCAATGAGCATAAATCACACTTTTGGATGTACCATGGCCGAATACATCACAACACCATAATTTTGGTCATGATTAAACAAAGAACTTAATGTCTTACTCAAAAATACTAAAAAGAAAGTCCAAGAGCCATCAATCCACCATCACATATATCATTAGCAAGCTTCATATTTAACATGCAATGGCATTAACACAAAATCCACCTTGGCCAAATACCATCCCCATGATATAACAAAGGTTTGAACCATGGGCTAACAAGAGCATCAAGCTATCAACTAAAAACATGCATGAATCTCATGGCACAGTTGTGACAGCCCAAAATTGACCCTAGTCGGAATATGGTTTCGGGACCACAAAACCGAGGCATAAAAATAATTTAAAATTTATTTTGATGCCTATAATATGTGTGTGCTCATGTGTGACATTTTTGATGATTGATTTAGTGTTATAAAGGTGAATTCCACTAGAAAGGACTTAGTAGTGAACTTTGAAAGTACGATAGGGAAATGTGTGATGACTAATTAAAGCATGCATGCAAAACAATGGACTTGCATGTCAAATTCCCCCTTTTATAGGTGGTGGCTGGCCATGACATGGTTTATGGGCAAAGAAAACATGTTGAAACATGTTTTGTTAATGGAGCATGAAAGAAATGATTAATAATTAGATGTGGGAAGAGAAACAAAAAAAAAATGTGTGTGAGAGTGTAGCATTCCCCCCATTGCCGTGCAACTAAGAAAGAAAACAAAAAAAATTTGTTCATCCTTGTTCTCTCCTTTTTGGCCGAAAATACTAAGAGGAAGAAGAGATTTTTGCTTCATTTTCTTTGTTTAGAAGAGATCTAGAAGGAGATGTGGCTAAATTTGCATCAAGATTAAGGTATGTATGAGGCTGTGTCATGAGATTCATGCATGTTTTAGTTGCCAACTTGATGTTCATGTTAGCCATGGTTCAAATCCTTGTTATGCCGTGGAAGTGGTATTTGGTCTAAGTTGATATTGTGATAAAGCCATTGCATGCTAAATGTGAAGCTTGATGATGGTGCATGCAATGATGGATTGTCTACTCTTGAAATTTCTTTGTAGCAATCTTGAGTAAGACATTGAGTTTTTCTTTGTTTAACCATGACCGAAGTTGAATGGGGCATGATTGGGATGTATTCGGCCATGATGCATTCATGAGCATGGTTTATGCTTCATGCATGTTAGTTAAAACTTGTGTTTTGGATGGTTATGGACACCTTGAAATTCGGCCTTGCACCTATATGTGTAAATATGTTTGTTTGAAGAAGAAATTTGTTGAAGAATGTTGTGAAATTGCATGTACATTCGCCTAGTACATGTATAGTGTGAAAAAACCTTGAAATTATTTTTGATTTTTATGTATTTATGACCATGTATAATCGGCCACATGAGTAATTTGAGCACTTGATGTTATGTTAAGATTCTTGAGCTTAAATATATGGATGTATGTATATGTGGCCATATAATGGCGTTTTGATTCAAAGGTTGAATAATAAAGTGAGATGATATGAGATGCGAATGTGATTGACTAGTATACATTATTGATAGAAATATTGAATACTTCTACTTGTATTCGTTAAGCTCAAGAGCAAAGGGAGCTAAATCCGATAAAGGGAAGGAAAAAGTGATCGAATAGCCGTTGAAGCCGTTCGACAACATCCGAGGTAAGTCCTCAAGAAATGACCCTACTCGAATTATGTGAAATGAAATATGGATCTGTAATGATTATTGATATATGTGTATGAGTATTTGAATGATACCCGGGCTAAGTCCCGGCGATTATGCTAGTGATATGTTTGAGCCTTAGTAACGAAAATGAAACATGGATGTGTAATGATTATCGATGTATGTGTGTATGAACAATTGAATGACATCCGGCTAAGTCCCAAGACATTTATGCTAATAATTATATCCGGTTAAGACCAAAGGCAATTGTGCTAGTGACTACATTCGGGCTAAGACCAAGCCATTCGTGCAAGTTGTTAAATCCGGCTAACACCAAGGCATTTGTGCAACTCGTTATTTCGGGCTAAGACCAAGGCATTCGTGCATGTGGTTATATCCGGTTGTATTCAAGAAGCTTGGGCTGAAGGTGAGCGTTGGTTGCTGTAATAAATTTAATTAGTACGCTCGAAAAGCCCAAAGGATAAGGTATGTTTACTTGTGCATTGGAAAAGTCGATATGTTTGAGTAACATTCGTTCAATCGACTAACGAATTTTCAGCTAATGAATTGGTTGATATCTTGTGAAAGTATATAATGATGAAGTGTGAAGTAAGTATGATTATGTGTATGTGGATTAATGAAATGATTCATTTGGCTATGTGAATGTAATTCTTTAGTTAAAGCTGATTTTATTGCTTGAGACTTACTAAGCATAAAAATGCTTACCCCGTTGCTTTGGCTCTCTGTTTTATAGATTTTGCTCATTAGCGATCGGATTCGGGATCATTAAAGTCGAAGTAATGTATAGGACTACCCTATTGTTGAAGTCATGTACCTTTCGGTTTTGTGTAAGCTTGGATAGCCATGCGAAAATGGCTTATATACGTTTTTAGTATGATTCTATAATCGTTTGTATGATGATCATTATGGGGTATGGAATTGTTTTGAAAAGATTAGCCATCGGAATGGTTAATCATGATCACACTTTGTGCTATGTATGCAAAAAGGGCCAATTGAATCGTGAAAATCATGAAATTAGTAAAGGTTACCTTGAAAACAGATGCTGGCAGCAGTAGTGGTGTGGTTTTGAAAAATCACCAAAATTTGTAGGAATGCTATTAAATAGTGAATAAGTTATGTAATTGAACCTTGATGAGTCTACTTTCATATGGAAGAAACGAAACGGTCATAGAAGTTACATGTTAAGAGTTATTAAAGTTATTGTGAGACAGGGCCAGAACGGTTTCTGGGTCCCCTATTGCGACTTTAAAATTTTACTATAAATCATACAGAAAGAATTAGAAGTCATGCCTTATATTTGTAGATTCCATTTTGAGTCTAGTTTCATTATAAACAAACGGCACCAGTATTAAAGCCCTGTACAGAGAGATATTCAATTTGTAACGCACGAAGGTCAGAGCAGTCGATCCCTGTAATATGGGTGACTTTAACTAATAAACTGTACCAATTGGCCTGACCAAAAATTCTAGAAATAAATCCATGGAAGGATATATGAGTCTAAATTCAGGGAAAATTTACGGAACCAGTTTCCGAGTTTTGAAACTCGAGATATGATTTTTAAGGCGACAGTGACGCAGTTTTCCAGCCTGTCTGGAAATGCCAAATTGGTCGGTGCTTTAAGAGGATTTAGCTCGTTAACCCCTCGCGTCCGACACCGGCGATGGTCTCGGGTTCGGGGTGTTACAATTTTATTGGTATCAGAGCTACGGTTTAGTCGATTCTAGGACTACCGTGATATGTTTGGGGTCTAGCTATACATGCCATTAAATGATGAATTGATAGTGTGGTGATTTCTGACAATTTGACTTTGTGTTTGTTTATAGCAATGGATCCCGATCCCAACCGAGCAATAGCTGATGATGTGGAGAGTGTGGCGCTGCTCCGCGCAAAGGGAAGCGCCGGACTCTCAACCTATGGCCAGCAATCCGAATGATGAGGCTAGGCAAGCCTTTTATAGTGTGATGAATGATTGGTTTAACCAATACATTCGAACTAACACTACTGTTCCACAACCTCCATTCCCGAAAAATGCAACCCAAGACCTACAATACCTCCGAATCGACCAAATAAGGTCAAGTAAGCCCCAATCGATAGGATTCAAAACATGGGGCCACTGAATTTAAAGCTACGGATGATGACGATGCCAAGCAAGCTGAATTTTGGTTGGACAACACTATCCGGGAGCTCGATGAGCTATCTTGTACACCCGATGAGTGCTTAAAGTGTACCATCTCCTTGTTACGCGATTCCGCCTACTATTGGTGGAGTACTCTGACTTCTGTGGTGCCTAGAGAGCAAGTGACTTGGGAGTTCTTTCAAACTGAGTTCCGAAAAAAGTATATCAGTCAGAGATTCATTGACCAAAAGCGAAGGGAATTTCTTGATCTTAAGCAAGGCTCTATGTCGATTCATCGACTACTGAACGAAAATTTGTGAGGCTTAGCCGACATACGAGAATGCATTTCGTCCAAGCTATTATGTAAACGCCGAGGATAGGCTGAATGATGATATAAGGATGTTCGTTGGCATTCTCGAAATACGAGAGTTCGTAGTACTTGTTGAGCGAGCTTGTAAAGTCAAGAGCTTAGAAAGGAGAAACAAAAAGTTGATGTGGGAACTGGAGAATTCCGAAAAAGGTCCTTGGGAAAGTCTCTTCAACAGGCATCGAAGAGATTTTGAGATGATGTGAGCCGGTCTAGAGGCGCTTCGGGCTTTTCTAGACGAGATCGCGGTCGACCCCCTGTGACCACACGAGTCACTTCGATCGCCAGTGGTGGAAATGATCGCCGAGAGAGAGCGGAGTGTCTGCATTATGGCAAATGGCATTCGGGAGTCAGAGGTTCCGTGATCGCTCTCGCTATAAGTGTGGATCGGTGACCACTTTATCAAGGACCGCCCGAGGTTGCTTGAACAAAATGTAAGTCAAAGTGGAAACCCGGTGCTACCACCGCCGAGGTAGGCCATTCGTCACGGGCAATGCTAGTGGCGGTCGAGAGGGTCGAGAGATGCTACAACAAGACACGAGGCTCTTGCTCTGCTAGGACTTATGCCATACGCGCCGCGAGGATCTTTGCCTCACCGGATGTTATTACCGGTACTTTCACTCTTTTCGATACTAATGTGATTGCTTTGATTGACCCTAGTTCTACTCATTCTTATATATGTGAAACCTTAGAATCCAAGAAGACTTTGCCTATTGAGTCTCTCGAGTTTGTAATTCGGTGTCAAACCCTTGGGTCATTACGTGCTTGTCAACAAAGTGTGCAAGAAAAGTCCCCTAGTATTCCGAGGTTCTGTTTTCCGGACTTGATGCTTTTGCCGTTCGATGAATTCGACATTATTCTTGGTTTGGATTGGTTGACATGCACGATGCGGTTGTAAATTGCAAAAGCAAGACTATCGATCTAAGGTGCGCGAATAACGAGATAATTCGGGTTGAGTCTACGAGCTTAAAGGGTTGCCAATGTAATATCAGCAATGTTGGCCCGAAATATGTAAGAAAAGGTGCGGCGTACCTTGCGTATGTGCTCGATGACAAGGAGTCGAAAAGAAACCCGAATCTGCGATGGTTTGTGAATACCGGATGTTTTCCTCGAAGAATTGCGGGTTTACCACTTGCTCGGAAATAGAGTTTGGCATCGAATTGGTACCGGTACCACTCCAATTTCGATAAATGCATATCGTATGGCAATCGACGAATTAAAGGAGTTGAAAGCTCGGTTGCAAGAATTGGTGGATAGAGGTTTTGCTCGCCTTGAGTTTTTCGCCTTGGGTGCGCCGGTGTTGTTTGTGAAAAAGAAGGATGGGACCATGAGGTTGTGCATCGACTATCGTCGACTTAATAAAGCGACGATAAAGAACAAATATCCGTTATCGCATATTGATGACTTGTTCGATCAATCGAAGGAGCCTCGGTGTTCTCGAAAATAGATTTGAGATCGGGCTATTATCGATTCTTAATTCGAGATTCTGGACGTACCCAAGACCGCCTTGAAATGAGATATGGTCACTACGAGTTCCTAGTGATGTCGTTTGGACTTACTAATGCCCCTGCAGTATTTATGGATTTAACGAATCGGATCTTCAGACCATATTTGGATCGGTTCGTAGTCGTGTTCATTGATGACATCTTGGTCTATTCAAGAAATAAGACCGAACATGCTGAACACCTGAGGTTAGTGCTGCAAATTCTACGGGATAAGCAATTATATGCTAAGTTCAGCAAGTGTGAGTTCGGTTAAGAGAGGTTAGCTTCTTGGGGCATGTGATATACGCATCGGCATTCGAGTCGACGAACAAAATTTCAGCCATACTTAACTGGAAGCCTCCGAGAAATATTACCGAGGTTCGGAGCTTTTTGGGGCTAGTCGGTTATTACCGACGATTTGTAAAAGGTTTCTCAACGATAGCCACGCCAATGACGGCTTACTCCAAAAGGACGTAAGGTTCGAATGGTCGGAGAAATGTCGAAAAGTTTCGATCAATCGAAAACTTATTTGACTAAAGCCCCAATTCTAGTGCAACTGAATCGGCAAAGAGTTTGTCATCTATAGTGACGCCTCCCTACTTGGGTTAGGTTGTGTATTGATGCAAGAAGGTCGAGTTGTGGCCTGTCGTCGAGGCAATTAAAGCCACATGAGAAAAATTATCCGACCCATGATCTCGAATTGGTCGCCATCGATTCGCCTTAAAGATTTGGCGACATTACTTATTTGGTGAGAAGTGCCATGTGTATTCGGATAACAAAAGTCTCAAATATTTGATGACTCAAAGAGACTTAAATCTGCGACAAAGACGTTGCCTCGAAATGTTAAAGGATTATGAGTTGGTCATTGACTATCACCCGTGAAAGGCGAATGTGGTTGCGGATGCCTTGAGTCGTAAATCATTATTCGCTTTCGAGCGATGAATGTGCACTTGTCCGCTCGATCCGACAACGTGTTAGTAGCTGAATTGAAAGCCAAACCATTGTTGATACATCAAATTTGTGAAGCTCGGAAGGTCGACAATGAGTTGGTTGCAAAGCGGGCCGAGTGTGTTCGAACAAGGAATCGGAGTTTCGGATCGATGATGACGATTGTTTGAGGTTCAGAGTCGTCTGTGTGTTCCAAAAATTGAACTTATTTCGATATCTTGAACGAAGCCCATTGTAGCCGAATGGCGATCCACCCGGAGAGTACGAAGATGTACAACGATTTGAAACGTCGGTTTTGGTGGCATGGTATGAAACGAGACATCTCTGACTTTGTTTCGAGGTGTTTAATATGTCAACAAGTGAAAGCGGAACATCAAGTGCCTTCAGGATTACTTCAGCCGATCACGATACCCGAGTGGAAATGGGATCGAGTCACAATGGACTTCGTATCCGGACTACCATTGTCAGTGAGTAAGAAGGATGCGATTTGGGTCGTTGTAGATAGATTGACTAAGTCGGCTCACTTTGTCCACGTACGTACGGACTTTTCAATGGACAAACTAGTCGAACTGTACGTTTCTCAGATTGTGAGATTACACGGGGTGCCTATTTCCATCGTGTCGGATAGAGATCCGAGATTTACCTCGCGATTTTGGAAAAAGTTGCAAGAAGCTTTGGGTACCAAGTTGCATTTCAGCACCGCTTTTCACCCCAAACCGATGGTCAATCCGGCGGATAATTCGGATACTTGAGGATATGTTGAGATGTTGCATCCTCGAGTTCGATGGTTCATGGGAGCGGTATTTGCCTTTGATTGAATTCGCTTACAACAACAACTTTCAATCAAGTATTAAGATGGCACCCTACGAGGCTTTATGCGATCGTAAATGCCGTACACCATTGTTTTGGTGAGCTCGGTGAAAGCAAAATTTTCGGTGGATTTGATTAGAGATGCTGAATGTAAAGTGAAAGTAATCCGTGAAAGGTGAAGATAGCCTCCGATCGTCGAAGTCGTGACGCGGATCTGAAGCGTAAAGACATCGAGCATCAAGTGGGAGATAAAGTGTTTCTCAAGGTTTCACCTTGGAAAAAGATACTCGATTCGTAGTAAGGGCAAGTTGAGCCCGAGGTTTATTGGACCATATGAGATATTGAGCGAGTCGGTCCAAAGTGGCATATCGTCTGATTTTGCCCCGAACTCGAAAAGATTCACGATGTCTTTCATGTTTCGATGCTTGACGCTATAGATCGATCCATCGCACGTGATTAGTCCGTCGGAGGTTGAAATTCAAGCCAATATGAGTTATGAGGAAGAACCGATTCGTATCCTATCACGTGAAGTGAAAGAGTTGCGAAACAAGTGGGTTCCGCTAGTGAAAGTGTTATGGCTCAAACACGGGATAGAAGAAGCTACTTGGGAAACCGAGAACTCTATGAAAGAGTGATACCCAACCCTATTTACCGGTAAAATTTTCGGGGACGAAAATTTCTTAAGTGGGGAGAGTTGTGACACCCAAAATTGACCCTAGTCGGAATGTGGTTTTGGGACCACAAAACCGAGGCATAAAAATAATTTAAAATTTATTTTGATGCCTATAATATGTGTGTGCTCATGTGTGACATTTTTGATGATTGATTTAGTGTTATAAAGGTGAATTCCACTAGAAAGGACTTAGTAGTGAACTTTGAAAGTACGATAGGGAAATGTGTGATGACTAATTAAATCATGCATGCAAAACAATGGACTTGCATGTCAAATTCCCCCTTTTATAGGTGGTGGCTGGCCATGACATGGTTTATGGGCAAAGAAAACATGTTGAAACATGTTTTGTTAATGGAGCATGAAAGAAATGATTAATAATTAGATGTGGGAAGAGAAACAAAAAAAAAAAGTGTGTGAGAGTGTAGCATTCCCCCCATTGCCGTGCAACTAAGAAAGAAAACAAAAAAATTTTGTTCATCCTTGTTCTCTCCTTTTTGGCTGAAAATACTAAGAGGAAGAAGAGATTTTTGCTTCATTTTCTTTGTTTAGAAGAGATCTAGAAGGAGATGTGGCTAAATTTGCATCAAGATTAAGGTATGTATGAGGCTGTGTCATGAGATTCATGCATGTTTTAGTTGCCAACTTGATGTTCATGTTAGCCATGGTTCAAATCCTTGTTATGCCGTGGAAGTGGTATTTGGTCTAAGTTGATATTGTGATAAAGCCATTGCGTGCTAAATGTGAAGCTTGATGATGGTGCATGCAATGATGGATTGTCTACTCTTGAAATTTCTTTGTAGCAATCTTGAGTAAGACATTGAGTTTTTCTTTGTTTAACCATGACCGAAGTTGAATGGGGCATGATTGGGATGTATTCGCCATGATGCATTCATGAGCATGGTTTATGCTTCATGCATGTTAGTTAAAACTTGTGTTTTGGATGGTTATGGACACCTTGAAATTGACCTTGCACCTATATGTGTAAATATGTTTGTTTGAAGAAGAAATTTGTTGAAGAATGTTGTAAAATTGCATGTACATTCGGCCTAGTACATGTATAGTGTGAAAAAAACCTTGAAATTATTTTTGATTTTTATGTATTTATGACCATGTATAATCGGCCACATGAGTAATTTGAGCACTTGATGTTATGTTAAGATTCTTGAGCTTAAATATATGGATGTATGTATATGTGGCCATATAATGGCGTTTTGATTCAAAGGTTGAATAATAAAGTGAGATGATATGAGATGCCGAATGTGATTGACTAGTATACATTATTGATAGAAATATTGAATACTTCTACTTGTATTCGTTAAGCTCAAGAGCAAAGGGGAGTTAAATCCGATAAAGGGAAGGAAAAAGTGATCGAATAGCCGTTGAAGCCGTTCGACAACATCCGAGGTAAGTCCTCAAGAAATGACCCTACTCGAATTATGTGAAATGAAATATGGATGTGTAATGATTATTGATATATGTGTGTATGAGTGTTTGAATGATACCCGGGCTAAGTCCCGAAGGCGATTATGCTAGTGATATGTTTGAGCCTTAGTAACGAAAATGAAACATGGATGTGTAATGATTATCGATGTATGTGTGTATGAACAATTGAATGACATCCGGGCTAAGTCCCGAAGACATTTATGCTAATAATTATATCCGGGTTAAGACCCGAAGGCAATTGTGCTAGTGACTACATCCGGGCTAAGACCCGAAGGCATTCGTGCAAGTTGTTAAATCCGGGCTAACACCCGAAGGCATTTGTGCAACTCGTTATATCCGGGCTAAGACCCGAAGGCATTCGTGCATGTGGTTATATCCGGTTGTATTCCGAAGAAGCTTGGGCTGAAGGTGAGCGTTGGTTGCTGTAATAAATTTAATTAGTACGCTCGAAAAGCCCAAAGGATAAGGCATGTTTACTTGTGCATTGGAAAAGTCGATATGTTTGAGTAACATTCGTTCAATCGACTAACGAATTTTCAGCTAATGAATTGGTTGATATCTTGTGAAAGTATATAATGATGAAGTGTGAAGTAAGTATGATTATGTGTATGTGGATTAATGAAATGATTCATTTGGCTATGTGAATGTAATGCTTTAGTTAAAGCTGATTTTATTGCTTGAGACTTACTAAGCATAAAAATGCTTACCCCGTTGCTTTGGCTCTCTGTTTTATAGATTTTGCTCGTTAGCGATTGGATTCGGGATCATTAAAGTCGAAGTCATCTACACTATCAAAGCCTCCATTTTGGTATAATTTTGGTTGAACTTTGAAATGGCATGTATAGGACTACCCTATTGTTGAAGTCATTTACCTTTCGGTTTTGTGTAAGCTTGGATAGCCATACGAAAATGGCTTATATACGTTTTTAGTATGATTCTATAATCGTTTGTATGATGATCATTATGGGGTATGGAATTGTTTTGAAAAGATTAGCCATCGGAATGGTTAATCATGATCACACTTTGTGCTATGTATGCAAAAAGGGCTAATTGAATCGTGGAAATCATGAAATTAGTAAAGGTTACCTTGAAAATAGATGCTGGCAGCAGCAGTGGTGTGGTTTTGAAAAATCACCAAAATTTGTAGGAATGGTATTAAATAGTGAATAAGTTATGTAATTGAACCTTGATGAGTCTACTTTCATATGGAAGAAACAAAACGGTCATAGAAGTTACATGTTAAGAGTTATTAAAGTTATTGTGAGACAGGGCCAGAACGGTTTCTGGGTCCCCTGTCACGACTTTAAAATTTTACTATAAATCACCCAGAAAGAATTAGAAGTCATGCCTTATATGTGCAGATTCCATTTTGAGTCTAGTTTCATTAGAAACAAACGGCACCAGTATTAAAGCCCTGTACAGAGAGATATTCAATTTGTAACACGCGAAGGTCAGAGCAGTCGATCCCTGTAATATGGGTGACTTTAACTAATAAACTGTACCAATTGGACCCACTAAAAATTCTAGAAATAAATTCATGGAAGGATATATGAGTCTAAATTCAGGGAAAATTTACGGAACCAGTTTCCGAGTTTTGAAACTCGAGATATGATTTTTAAGGCGATAGTGACGCAGTTTTCCAGCCTGTCTGGAAATGCCAAATTGGTCGGTGCTTTAAGAGGATTTAGCTCGTTAACCCCTCGCGTCCGACACCGGCGATGGTCTTAGGTTCGGGGTGTTACACAACCTCAAACATACCTTAATCTTGATGCAAGTATAGCCAAACCTCTTCCTAATCCTCTTCCAAACCAAGCATGAAGCAAAATTCCTCCCTTCCCCTCTAGTATTTTCGGTCAAGAGAGAATGAAAAATGGATGAACAAATTTTTTTCTTTTCTCTTCCTCAATACACGGCAATGGGGCATGCATGAGACCATTTTTTTCTTTTTCCATTTCTTTATTACCCATGCTCATTAATTTATTTTTTTCACCCATGATTCACCAACAAAACATGTCTATGACATGTTTTGCCCATATTTCTTTGTCATGGCCGGCCATCACTTGTAAAAGAGGGTATTTGACATGCAAGGCCATTGTTTTGCATGCATGCTTTAATTAGTCATCACACATTCCCCCATCATACTTTCAAAGTTTTCTACTAGGTCCTTTCTAGTGAAATTCACATTTATAACTCTAAATTAAAGCATCAAAAATGTCACACATGAGTTAACACATATTATAGGCATCAAAATAAATATCAAATTATTTTTATGCCTCGGTTTTTGTGGTCCCGAAACCACATTCCGACTAGGGTCATTTTAAGGCTGTCACATTTAAAATGATATAATAAAGTATTAATTGAGAAAAATTATCTCAATTGAGGGGTTAATTGAGCAAGGACTGAATTGTATGAACTGTGAAATTTGGGGCAAAATGGAAATCAACATCTTGCACTAAAACTGTTTTGGATAGCAGCAGTAGTCAAACTTTCAAAAATCACAAAAAATTTTAGAAATCGAATTAGAGGATGAATAAAATATGAAATTAAATATTATTGAGTCTATTTTCTTATAGAAGAAACAATGTAAACAATGGAATTGTAAATCATGAGATATAATAAATTTTGTGAGACAAGGTCCGAATGATTTCGGGTTCCCTTGTTTTGACTTTAGAAAATCATAAAAAAATTGGGGAAAAAATAATTAAGGGCTTAAATTTATATTTTTAGAATCATGAATGAGTCTATTTTCAAGAGAAACAAATGAGAACATCATTTTAATCCTGTACGAAGATATAATTAATTTTTAGTGAAGAAGGGTCGGAACTATCAGACAATAAAATAAGGATGACTTTAAAGAATAAACTGTACTTATTGGTTAAACCAAAAAATATGAAAATTTTATGGTAAGAAGATAAGTGAGTCTATTTTCATGGAAAATTATTGGATCATAATTTGGAGTTCTGTAGCTCAAGATAAAAATAATTTAGTGACTATGACACAGATGGATTGCTTGAATATTCATATAAGTAAATAGTAAAATTATAGATAATGTTACTTACAAGTGTGTTATTTATACTAAAGATGTGGATGGAGAGGAGGAGGAGGAAAATATATGAATGACTCGTGTATAAATTGATCACATGCCCGATTATAATCGATAAATGTTGAATTAGAAATGATATAATGTTTTATTTGGAACATTTATTATGAAATTATGATTATCGTTTTAATATAAAAATCAAACTTGTGAGTTTATATGGCTAAATTTTAGTGATCATTTGTTAATTTTATGAATTTCATGATGTGTTATTTCATATGTATTGATGATAAAATCGTGAATAATGTAAAAATATGAAAATTGAATAAATGATCAATTTGAGCACTTTAGTTTAGTGACAAGATGAATTGACGGAAAAGACCATGGTTGGACCATGGCAACAAGTGATAAGTGATAGCTTCAGCTATAATTATCTGATCAAGAACAAGTGAAACTGATAAGTGATAGCTCCGGCTACACTTATCTGATCAAGAACAAGTGAAAGTGATAAGTGATAGCTTCAGCTACACTTATCTGATCAAGGACAAATGACAAGTGAAAAGTGGTAGCTTCGGCTACCTGATCAGTGAAAAATGGTAGCTTCGGCAACCTGATCAGTGATTAGTGGTAGCTTCGGCTACAAGTTACAAGTGATTTCCATGTAAAATCATATCTAGGATATGGCATCGGTGTAATATGTGTATAAGATGTAAGACCATAGCTGGGCTATGGCATTTTAGTAAAAAGTGATGAATTGACGGATAAGTCCATGGTTTCACCATGGCATAATGAAGCGAAGAGGTAAGACAATAGCTGAGCTATGGCATTCGAATGAAAAGACCATAGCTCTACTATGGCATCATTGATTATCAGTGAAATTCAGTGCATATCGATATAGACCAATTCTGTAAGACGTTCAATAATTTGAAAAAGTTTGGTAAGTGTTACATGGAATTATGTGATACAAGGAAGTACGAGTTGATAAGACATGGGTATAGAACTTGGTTGATAAATGAATTCATTTGTGATTATATAATTGTTCAGCTTGAATGTACTGTCCATATGTATTGATAATTCAAATGTTTTAATGAATAAAGTTTCGACATGGAATAAATTGAACACGAGACAAATAATTGTGAAATTGAACTCGAAATTCATGAAAATGACGGTTATTGATATATAGAGACATGAGACATTGATATATGAATATGGAAAATGTTTGATAAATGTGTTCTTTCATAATTATGGAATTATATACCTCATGTGTACTATTTGCATAAAGATGATATTTCAAATACTTTGGTTGTTTAAGCTTAAATATGAAATAATATGAAATCAAGATAAGTTGTTATGAAAATATATTTAGATTACGAGATATGGCTGATATATGTTGTATGATTATATAACATGAAATTGTGTATATATATATATATATATATATATATATATATGAGAAATTTAATGAGAATTTAGGCTATACATGTGTCTTCTTATTTATATGAAGTGTACTACTGACAAGGTTGATGAAGTTATAAACAGAGAGTTACACGGGTTGAAAACACGGGCGCGTGACTCTCTAAAGTGTGAAAATTTTCTATGTGTTGCAAAAGTTTCATATGTTTATGGTTTGGTCCCGAACCACCCCGAATGTATGTTTTGGGTCCCGTAGGCCCATATAAGGGACGTTAAACATATCTTTGAAAGTTTTTAATTTAGAAGAAATTTTATGGGTGTTTTTTACATGATTGATCATATTAAGTTCGGTAATGCCTCGTACCCTATTCTAGGCTCGGAATACGGGTAGAGGGTGTTACACTGTCTCTAGGCAGTATGGGTAAAACATGAAAGAAAGGGTCTGCTAGTCTAATGGATAAGTGGTGTGCTATGGTTACTTGAGGTCTGAGGTTCGAATCCAACTTTAAGCAGTGGAATGTTTTATTTTGCTACACTTGCCGTGTGGGTCGTAGAGGTTGATTGAAACATTGCTGAGTGAAGTGGAGCTTGAATTGGTCATGCAGGGATTGTAGGAGGGAGTCATGGGATGTGAATAATGATCATTTGGAGAGATTTGAGGAGAGATTTGAGGAGAAAATCGTAGGGAGATGAAGAGAAAAAAGTGTTGTGCCGAATGGGGATTCTAGGCACTCAAAGAATCAATTTTGGGAAGGATTTCGACTGGGGGTAGTAATAGGTTTCTTTTTCTCCATTTCAGTTACTATCAAGTGCTTTTCTTTTTCTTCTGTGCACTTTCGATTTTGGAGGCCAATTTTTGTCTGGAGTCTTTCGGGTACCTTTTCTTTTCTGCTTTTTGTGCAACTTTAATCTCCCTTTCGGTTAATCGCCTTGTTAGCCAACTTCCCTTACTATTCTTTCTTTTTTTGTCTCTCGTAATTCTTTTCTCTTTGCACTTTATGGTTGGGCTGATTCTCTTCTATTCTCTCCTTCTCTCGAAATTTCGACGATTACTTCATCTTTCCCTCTCATTCAATCATTTTTCCTTTGGCAAAATATTGGTTGGTAAGCCTCTGCCTTATTTCTTTCTCCCTTTGGTTTTCACTTCTCTGAGCACCATCTTCTTTCTTCTCCTCGTTTTGATGGTTATCCCCTGTTTAGTGTTTTAGATCAATCCTCCTTCTCAGTTCTCTGTATGCTGCATCACTTATGTACAATCTGCTTTGTCATTATTAGTAAGTGAATTAAGGTTTATTGTATGGGAACACAGGTTATTATTTGAAATGTGGTATTGAACGGTAAGCGTAGATTGCATTATACTCCAAATACGGGTTTATTAAAGGTGGTGACTCTCATGTAGGTGGTGATGAAATTTGATTGGCACATCTCCTAAGAACTAAGGGTATGCTTACGATTGTTTTCAAGAAAGGAGACTATGGTCAGTTTGGGAACTCCATTAGGCTCCATTTGAAAAATTAGTTATGTAACTGATTAGATGTCACTTCAGGTATAAAAGGATTCAGAGCGCGATTAATATCAAATCACATTAGGTGTGTTACCACACTGCTATAATTGTAAATAAGCAAAAGCCGAAAAATATGACTATGGACGCTATAAGAGTGTACGAGTGTGCGCTTGCTCGTGTGGTAATCCAAACGCATAAAATGTGGGCATATGATCGTAGAGGCCACCATGAGTAATTTCATGGGCTTAGGCCATTCTGTGCCATGTTGGGCAAAAATGGGCCGTATGGGCCCTATAGGCTCGTGGGCCCTACACGGGTCAACCACACGGACGTGTGGGGATTGTTGGGCTGTGTAATTCACACAGCCAAGGCCATTTTTGAGATTTGTGGGCCACATAGGCATGTGAGCCCACCTAGGCCCGCGTAATGGGCCTTGGGCCTATTTTCACTATACGACTGTTAAGGTTGCACAGGTCGGCTGAGACGATTGTGAACCTACTGTTGCATCGGTAAGCATACCTAGACCCCCTTGTATGGTAAGATGACTGTTTTGCCCTATGTGATAGAATGACTATTTTGGCCTTATATGGTAAAATGACTATTTTGCCCTTATATAGTAAAATAACTATTTTGCCCTTATGTGGTAAAATGACTGTTTTGCCTTTAAGTGATATATGGTTATATTTTAGCATGCTATTACAATTGTGTTGAGTACATGTATAATATTATGATATGACATGACATGTGGGATGATGCACTGCATGGGGGTGGGTTTTTATATGATTGGAGGAAGTGTACTGTACTGGCAGCTCTGCTATAAATCATTGATGGCTGTAAGCCTATTATGCTGGAAGCTCTACTGCAAATACTGTTTAGTGCCACAATCGGTGCTAATTCTGGAGTGTAAGGATGGTTGGGTTGATTATATCTTCACATGGAGTGTAGGGTTAGACGGAGATGGAGTGTAGAGGCTGGATGGATAGGACTTGTATACTGTTTATTGTTACTGCATTGTTTACTATTTCTGCACTTTTTACTATTACTGCAATGGGTTAAGGCCCGAACATATGACTTTTTATATTGAGATAGACTAAAGCCCAAACTGGTATTGCCACTATTACTAAAAGGGCTTAGGCCCAGACTGTATTTGGTCACTGTATGTTTAACTATCTATTTATTAAGGGATTACACACTGTGTTTTCGTAAAGTCACCCTTCTGTTTATCTGCACAGGTAATCCTTAGGCAGATCGGTGCTACGGGGAACTCGAAGGTGGCCACACAACTGTGCATTCCTCTAGTTTTGACTTTTAATTTCAAAACATCACGGCTACGCAACACGCTTCAAAAGCTTCCGTAAGAAACATCAGTTTTAAATAGACAACGGCATTTGAATATGATTAATTTTCAACTAACGACTTACATTTTGAAGATAAACGACAAGCCTTGAAATCAGCATCAAGGTCATTCAAAAAGGGTTAATGGAGAATGGGTTTTTAACAATTTCGCACTTTGTGAAAAACACTTCAATGTGACATCGCCAGATTCGGCCATAACGTCTAGGCCGAGTTTAGGGTGTTATATTTAGTGGTATTAGAGCCAGGTTGTAAAACTCGACTGCGGATTTGGGTTTCTTTTAAACTAAAATTTTTGAAAAAGAATTATTTTAAATGATTTGAAATACTTGGAAATGTTTTACTGAATGTGTGGTACACCGAGTCCCTAGTGCCAATCCTGTAAGTTCTCTGAAACTACTACTTGTATAAATTGAAATACTGAGAATACTGTAGGCAATAGACTGTAGTGAAATACTCTATTAGGGTAACCTAAAACTGTAGTAAGGCTGCAATTTGCGAAAACAAAACTCTAAGTTACTGATAATATTTTCCATAAAATATCTATTAATAAACACTAAAACTGTAAACTAATGCATAAAACTAATAATCAGATAAAATACAACTCAACAATACACACCAGAGGTACTCGCGAAAAGGGGGTACAAGAGGTTACGGTGAAGGCAATGGATGTGCTCGAGCTGGGTCTCATGATCATGCGTCTGAGTATTGGATTGACACATTGTCCCAGGCATCTGTAGACTGTACTGAAAACACTCAAGTTAAAGGTGGTAGAGTTTTGGAACTAGAGTGCGCAGCGGGAGCGTAATGGTGAAATCTCAGTTATGTGACTGATTTGTTAGTTGGAAATTTTGGGGACAAAATTTTTTTAAGGAAGGGTGAATAGTAACGCCCCAAATTTGGGCCTAGAAGTATTAGGTCGTGAGTATGGGAATAGTTAGGAGGTAGCACATAAATGTTTAGTTGTGCAAGAGAGTGACATACATGTCTACTTCAATGGTTAAGTGTCCCGGGAGGAGTCTGAGAAGTCTTGGATTCAAGCCTGGACAGGTGCAAAACATTTTGTTTTGAAAGGAATAAGCACTATCTCTAGGCAATAGGCTTTTAAATAAAAATAGGTAAAACATGACAGAAAGGGCCTGCTGGTCTAAGGGATAAGTGGCGTGCTATGGTTACTTGAGGTCTGAGGTTTGAATCCAACTTTGAGTAGTAGAGTGTTTTATTTTGCTGCGCTTGCCGTATGGGTAGCAGAGGTTGATTGAAACACTACTGAGTGGAGTGGAGTTTGAAATAGTCATGAAGGGATTATAGGATGGAGTGTTGAGATGTGAATAGTGATCAGTTGGAAAGATTTTAGGAGAAAATCATGGGGAAATGAAGAGAACGAAGTGTTGTGCCGAATGGGGATTCTAGGCACTCAAAGAATCGGTTTTGGGAAGGATTTTGGCTTGGGAGAGTAATAGGTTTCTTTTTTTCCATTTCGATTGCTATCAAGTGCTTTTCTTTTGCTTCTGTGCACTTTCGGTTTTGGAGGCCGATTTTTGTTTGGGGTTTTTCAAGTACCTTTTCTTTTCTTCTTTTTGTGCAACTTTAATCTCCCTTTTAGTCAATTGCCTTGTTAGCTGACTACCCTTACTATTCCTTCTTCTTTTCTCTCTCGCAATTCTTTTCTCTTTTCACTTTATAGTTGGATCGATTCTCTTCTATTCTCCCCTTCTCTTGAGCTTTGGGCGATTACTTCATCTTTCCCTCTCACTCAATCATTTTTTCTTTGGCTAAATATTGGTTGGTAAGCCTCTGTCTTATTTCTTTCTTCCTTCAGTTTTCACTTCTCTTAGCACCATCTTCTTTCTTCTCCTCGTTTTGATCATTATCCCCTGTTTACTGTTTCAGATCAATCCTCCTCCTCGGTTCTTTGTATGCTGTATCACTTGTCTACAATCTACTCTATCATTATTGGTAAGTGAATTGAGGTTTATTATATGGGAACATACGTTATTATTTGAAAGGTGGTATTGAACAATAAGCGTAGATTGCATTATACTCCAAATACAGGTTTATTAAAGGTGGTGACTCTCGTGTAGGTGGTGATCAAAATTGATTGGCACATCTCCTAAGGACTAGGGGTATGCTTACGATTGTTTTCAAGAAAGGAGACTATGGTTAGTTAGGGAACTCCATTGACTATGGTTAGTTTGGGAACTCCATTAGGCTCCATTTGAAACATGAGTTATGTATCTGATTAGATGTCACTTTAGGTATAAAAGGATTCGGAGCGTGCTTAATGTCAAATCACATCAGGTATGTAACCACACTGCTATAATCATAAATTGGCAAAATCCAAAAAATATGACTATAGACGCTATACGAGCGTGTGCTCGCTCATGTGGTAATCCGAACGTATAAAACATGGCCGTTCAATCGTAGAGGCCACCATGAATGATTTCATGGGCTTAGGCCGTTCTGAGCCACGTTGGCCCAAAATGGGACGTGTGGGCCTCACGGACTTATAGGCCCACACGGGCACGGACGTGTAGGTATTGTTGGGCCAGGCTGTGTAATTCACACAGCCAAGGCCATTTTTTGGCTTTGTGGGGCACACAGGCATGTGGGCCCACCTGGGCCCACCTGGGCCCACCTGGGCCTTAGGCCTATTTTCACTGTATATCTGTTAAGGTTGCACGGGTCGCCCGAGACAACTATGAACTTACTGTTGGGTCGGTAAGCGTACCTAGACCCGCTTATATGGTAAGATGACTGTTTTTCCCTTATGTGAAAATGACTGTTTTGCCCTTATGTGATAAAATGACTATTTTGCCCTTATGTGGTAAAATGACTGTTTTGGCCCTACGTGGTATATGGTTATATTTTACCATGCTATTATAACTGTGTTTAGTACATGTATAATATTATGTTATGACATGACATGTGGCATGATGCATTGCATGGGGGTGGGTTTTTATATGATTGGAGGAAGTGTATTGTACTGGTAGCTCTGCTGCAAATCACTGATGACTCTAAGCATATTATACTGGCAGCTCTGCTGCAAATACTGGTTAGTGCCACAACCGGTGCTAATTCTAGAGTGTAGGGATGGGTGGGTTGACTATATCCCTACATGGAGTGTAGGGTTGGACGGAGATGGAGTGTAGAAGCTGGATGGGTAGGACTTGCAAACTGTTTACTGTTACTGCAATGGGCCAAGGCTCGAGCATATGATTGTTTCTGTATTAAAATGGGCTAAAGCCCAAACTAATATTGCCACTGTTACTAAAAAAGGCTCAGGCCTAGACTGTATTTGCTCACTGTATGGTTCACTGTCTGTTTATTAAGGGATTGCACACTGCTATAATCATAAATTGGCAAAAGCCAAAAAATATGACTATGGATGCTATACAAGCGTGCACTCGCTCATGTGGTAATCCGAACGCATAAAACGTGGGCGTTTGAGGTCACCATGAGCGATTTCATCGGCTTAGGCCGTTCTGAGCCACGTTGGGCCAAAATGGGACGTGTGGGCCTCACGGACTCATGGGCCCAACACGGGCACAGACGTGTGGGGATTGTTGGGCCAGGCTTTGTAATTCACATGGCCAAGGCCATATTTTGGTTTTATGGGCCACACGGGCATGTGAGCCCACCTGGGCCTACATAATAGGCCTTAGGCCCATTTTCACTATATGATTGTTAAGGTTGCACGGGTCGCCCGAGACAACTATGAACTTACTTGCAGGTCGGTAAGGGTACCTAGACCTGCTTATGTGGTAAGATGACTATTTTGCCCTTATGTGAAAATGACTGTTTTGCCCTTATGTGATAAAATGACTATTTTGCCCTTATGTGGTAAAATGACTGTTTTGCCCCTATGTGATATATGGTTATATTTTAGCATGCTATTATAACTGTGTTTAGTACATGTATAATATTATGATATGACATGACATGTGGCATGATGCATTACATGGGGGTGGGTTTTTATATGATTGGAGGAAGTGTATTGTATTGGTAGCTCTACTGCAAATCACTGATGGCTCTAAGCCTATTATACTGATAGCTCTGCTGCAAATACTATTTAGTGCCACAATCGGTGCTAATTTTGGAGTGTAGGGATGGGTGGGTTGATTATATCCCTTCATGGAGTGTAGGGTTGGACAGAGATAGAGTGTAGAAGCTGGATGGGTAGGACTTGCATACTGTTTACTGTTACTGCAATGGGCCAAGGCTCGAGCATATGATTGTTTTTGTATTGAGATGGGCTAAAGCCCAAACTAATATTGCCACTGTTACTAAAAAGGGCTTAGGCCCAGACTATATTTGCTCACTGTATGGTTGATTGCCTGTTTATTAAGGGATTACATACTGCTATAATCATAAATTGGCAAAAGCCAAAAACTATGACTGTGGATGCTATACGAGCGTGCACTCGCTCATGTGGTAATCCGAACGCATAAAACGTGGGCGTTTGATCGTAGAGGCCACCATGAGCGATTTCATGGGCTTAGGCCATTTTGAGCCACGTTGGGCCAAATTGGGACGTGTGGGCCTCACGGACTCATAGGCCCTACACGGGCACGGACGTGTGGGGATTGTTGGGCCAGGCTATGTAATTCACACATCCAAGGCCATTTTTTGGCTTTGTGGGCCACACGGGCATGTGGGCCCACCTGGGCCTACATAATAGGCCTTAGGCCCATTTTCACTGTATGATTGTTAAGGTTGCACGGGTCGCCCAAGACAACTATGAACTTATTGTTGGGTCGGTAAGCGTACCTATACCCGCTTATGTGGTAAGATGACTGTTATTCCCTTAGGTTATAAAATGACTATTTTGCCCTTATATGGTAAAACGACTGTTCTGCCCCTATGTGATATATGGTTATATTTTAGCATGCTATTATAACTGTGTTTAGTACATGTATAATATTATGATATGACATGACATGTGGCATGATGCATTGCATAGGGGTGGGTTTTTATATGATTGGAGGAAGTGTATTGTACTAGTAGCTCTACTGCAAATCACTAATGGCTCTAAGCCTATTATACTGGCAGCCCTATTGCAAATACTGTTTAGTGCCACAACCGGTGCTAATTCTAGAGTGTAGGGATGGGTGGGTTGATTATATCCCTTCATGGAGTGTTGGGTTGGACGGAGATGGAGTGTAGACGCTGGATGGGTAGCACTTGCATACTGTTTACTGTTACTGCAATGGGCCAAGGCTCGAGCATATGACTGTTTCTGTATTAAGATGGGCTAAAGCCCAAACTAATATTGCCACTGTTACTAAAAAGGGCTTAGGCCCAGACTGTATTTCCTCACTGTATGGTTGACTGTCTGTTTATTAAGGGATTACACACTGATTTTCATAAACTCTCCCTTCTGTTTATCTGCGCAGGTAATCCTTAGATGGATTGGTCCTGCAGGGAACTTGAAGGTGGCCACACAATCGCGCATGCCTCTAGTTTTGACTTTTAAATTATAAGTATTTTAATTTGGGTGTTTTTTTGTAATAAGGCCTCTTTAAATTTTTAACGTTTAATTTGGGGTTTTATTTATATCTACTAGCAGTAGGACAGGGGTTTTCAAAAGATAAATGCTATTCAAAAAATCACGGCTATGCAACACCCTTCAAAAGCTTTCGCAAGAAACGTCATTTTTAAATAGACAATGATGTTTTAATATGATTAATTTTTGACAAACGACTTGCATTTTGAAGATAAATGACCAGCCTTGAAATCATCATCAAGGTCATTCAAATAGGGTTAATGGAGAATGGGTTTTTAACAATTTCACACTTTGTAAAAGTCACTTCAATGTGACATCGCCAGATTTGGCCATAACGTCCAGGCCGGGTTTGGGGTGTTGCATAGGGTTAAAGGCATTGCAAGGAAAATCGAAACATTTAATAATCATTTCACAAATATCAAAACATCCAAGATCAAACTTCCATACAGTGTCCCTTAAATAGGTCAATGAGACCTTAAACATGCTTAAGAAAAGGGTCAAGACTAAACCAAGCTCATACAAAATTTTTCAAAACTTAGACATTTTTTGAAGTTATACAGGTCACACGCTCGTGTGAATAGGAGGTGTGCCTCACTTGGCTTTAGACACTCCCGTGTCTGATCCAGTGATTAGTTAAGTTAGAAGAATGGAATTACTTCCATATGCGACCAGATATCCATTAACGTGTCTAGGCCATGTCAAAATAGGGCATACATACTTACTTGTCCACACAGCAACAAGACATGCCCGTGTGTGCAACTGTGTAGTCTACTCAGGCTCATTTTAAAATGGTCCTCGAGCAACACGGTTTAGACACACACCCGTGTCCCTGCTCGTGTAGGCAAAAATAGGCCATTTACAAGGCCAACTTGCCACTCATTTTGGGTCAAAACTACAAGCATTAAACCAAGTACATGTGAACTATAATTTTAGCCAATTTCAATACCAAAACATACACTAGTCATGCCATAATATTATCAACCAATTTCACGTTCATATCATCTATAAGTTCATGTCATTCCATAAATAAAAAACATACCAAAACATACGGTTTCATAATCTTTAATCATATGGTCAAATCTCATGCCAAAACCATACCAAATTCTAAAATATACACATACCAAAACTTAACAAATTGACCATTCCCTTGGGCCAGCCAAAAGCACATCAAAATGGCACATTTGCATCACATATCACATATCAATATCAAACCATAAGTTCAAACACAAACTAGCCATATCACATGGCATGATATATACATTACAAAACTTATCCATATATTTCTAGCCTATACATGCCATACTTCGATATTTACACTTTTAAAAGGTGCCAAAATATAGTTCGATAGTGTGGTGATGATCCTTGATGATCCCCGAGCTCCTGATAGCTACGATATCTATAAAATAATGCAAACACACACAAAGTAAGCTTTCAAAAGCTTAGTAAGCCATATACAAATAAACTTAACATTCAAAACATGTAAACATCATCAAATTATATGTACTTTGTAGCCAAATATTACTAGCAACCTCTTATCATATACATATCACATATTTTAAATTCATTTGCTCTTATAGCATAAATTCACATATTTAGATCATATATCATCATTTACACATATACTTACCTTTCATTCTCAAACAGAGAATACAAATCAAACGTACCTGAATCAGATAGGAAGCATATAATCAGTAATAATTCAATTCAAAATACATTTATTTGTATAACGACTTACTTCGAACGGATTCGAATAAACAGGATCGGCTACTTGACAACTTTCAATTTTCCCCGATCTAATTATGTTTTCTTTTGTTCTTGATCTAAACAAATTCAAATTTAACTTATTCAAAATCAAATTCATTCAAAACAATCCAAAAACACATATTTAGGGAATTTTATAAATTAGCCCTCACATTTTCACATTTTAACACTTTACTCCCTAATTCACAAAATCACAAAATACTCAAAATTTCCTTTTACACAAGCTTAGCCAAATTTTCATATAGCTCATACAAGCCAAATATTTCATTTATTTCACATTTTAGTCCCTCAAAATATCCTTTTTACAATTTAGTCCAAATTACTCAAATTCATCAAAAATTCAAAGAGAAAACTTGTTAACCCAACACATATCTTTAATTTACTAACAACTAACTTCACAAAACTCATAATTTCATCAATGGCATAACTCAAAATCATCATCAAAATCAGAAATTTAGGCATGGGCTTTATAGAATAACAAGCAACGATCACAAAAACGTGGAAATTATCAAAAACCGAGCAAAACTCATACCTTAATCAAAATGAACAACGGCCAAATATCAAAACCTAGCTTGGCTTCTTCTTATTTTAATTTTCAGCATGGATGAACACAATAATGAATAATCTCATGCTTTTTCTTTATTAAAAACATAATAATTCATCATTTACTAATTTGCCCCTTTATTAATTAACATACAATTCATGTTAATTAAGGCTATTAATGTCCATAACTATGTAAATGGCATATTAACCACATAAGGACTTCTCAATTAAAGAGACATAACAATTAAGCACTTTAACAAACAACAAGCAACTTTTACATTTTATGCGATTAGGTCCTTTTATCAAATTAAGCACACAAACGATTAAATTTTCATACGAAATTTTCACACATACTAATTCACATATAATAAGCATAGAAAATAATATTTAAATATTTTTTGACTCAAATTTGTGGTCCCAAAACCACTATTCTGACTAGGGTCTTAACCGGACTGTTACAAGATCAATGTTATGTATTAAGGCAAATATGCCTATAAGTTAGTTGTTTAGTTGGCCAAAATGAATACAAAGTTATACATGTTTATTTATTGTCATTTGAGGTGCCTAAGGGCATGTTGGTTGTATGTGATCATACCATTTATATAAGGCTAGAATATGCATGGTTTTAGTGCCTTATTATGGCTTGTGTAAATGTGCATTTGTGGTTGTAGGTACATGCCAAATTGGGTGAGAAAAATGGCTTGTAAAATAACTTATTTTCATCTACATGAGTAGGGACATGGGCGTATGTCTCAATTATTTGTGACACATGGCCAAGTGACATGGCCTTGCATCCCTTGTAGCTTTCAAAGGGTTGCAAGTCAGGTTACTACACGGCCTGGCACATGAACGTGTGAGGTTATTTCGAAGGGTACACAGCCTGGCACACGGGCGTGTGGTTTGGCTGTGTGGCCCAAGTCATTAAATTACACGGGCACATATATGGGCTGGGACACGACTGTATGTTCCTACTTTGAATGCCCATACTGCCTGAGACTCACACGGCCGTGTGACCCCTACAGTGTTGAAAATTTTCACAATTTTCTAAAAAATTCTCTGAGTTTTTTATTTAGTCCCTACTTATTTCTAACACGTTTTTGGGCCTCGAAGGCTCATATAAGGGTCATATTTATGATTTAAACTGATTTTAATATGTTTATTGATATGATATGAAATGTTTGAAATTTATGGTCGTTTGAATTGTAAACTTTGGTAATACTCCGTAACCCTATTTTAGAGACGGATATGAGTTAGGGGTGTTACATTTATTGGTATCAGAGCTATCATTTAGTAAATTTTGGCACTGAGCGTAACATGTACGAGTCTAGCTATACATGCTATTATATAACCTATGATAGTGAGATATCTTCTAACTACTTGAAACATGTTTTCATATAGCAATGACATCCAACTGAGCTAACTCCGATGAAGTAGAAAGCAACACTTAAGCTTCTGTTCATAGAGTTGTATCGAGCAGCACAAGGCCTGTATTTGAGGGCCTAGGGGGAGAGGCTTAGGAAGCCTTATTTCATATGATAAACGAATAATTTGCCGAGTTCGTATGAATGAACCCAATTTCTCAACAACCTAATGTTAAAGATGATCCCGAGAGAGCTGAATTCTGGTTAGAGAATACAATCATGGTTTTCGATGAGCTATCATGTTCACCAACTGAGTGAGTTAAATGTGCAGTACCGTTATTGAAAGATCCGGTTTACCAGTGATAGATCACGTAAAGTTCTATTATGCCAAGAGAGTGAATTACTTAGGAATTCTTCCAAACTGAGTTTTGAAAGAAATACATTAGTCAAAGGTTTTTGGATTAAAAGCGAAAATAACTTTTTGAGCTCAAACAGGGTTGTATGTCTGTATCAGAGTACAAGCAGGAATTTGTTAGAGTAAGTAAATATGCCTAGGAATGTTTTCAGATCGAGACTGCTATGTGTAAAAGATTCGAAAAAGGGTTAAATGAGGACATTAAGCTTCTAGTTGGAATTCTTGAGCAAAAAGAATTTGTTGTACTGGTCGATCAAGAACATAAAGCTGATGAGCTCAATAAAGAGGAAAGATATGCTGATTTTAAAGTTAAAGACTCGAGAAAGAGATCGATTGGGAAGTCATATCATTCAGCATCAAAGAAATCAAAAAAACCTTACAACCATTTTATAGATTTTGCGAGATATTCTAATATAGACAGAGGTACCTGACACTTCAGTCCAAAACCTCAGGCTACGTTTGTAGCAAGTGTGGTTAGTGTCAGAGATGTTGGGCCCAATTGCAAGCGCAATAAAAGACAACATTATGGTGAGTGTCGATTAAAGAACGGAGCGTGTTTCAGGTGTGGTTCCTTAGACCACTACCTTAGAGATTGCGCAGAGAATTTCTAGAAAGAGAAAGCTTAGACCACGAGGCTGAGCAACACTACTACGAGAGGTAGACCACCTCATAATCTTAGGAATATGAGTGGTAGTCGTGGTGTTACAAAAGATTCTACTGTGAGATCCGAGGCCTGAGCACCAGCTAGGCGTATGCTATTTGTGCATGAGAAGATGCTTCTACACCAGATGTTATTACTGATACTTTCTCTATTTTTGATTTGATATTACTACTTTGATTGATCCGGGATCAACTCATTCATATGTGCGTACGAATTTAGTGTCTAGTAAGAATTTGATGAACAAAATTTTCAAACTGTATTTAGGCAGATTTTTTATGGTATTTATTGATGACATTTTGATATATTCACAAGACAAGTCCAAGCATGCTAAACATTTGTGAATTGTGTTACAAACCCTGCATGATAAACAATTGTTTGCTAAATTTAGCAAATGTGAGTTTTGGCTCCAAGAAGTCAATTTTTTGGGACATATAGTATCGACTAAAGGCATCAAAGTTGATCCGAGTAAAATTTTGACAGTTGTTGACTGGAAACCACCGAGAAATGTAATTGAAGTTAGAAGTTTTCTGGGATTAGCTTGTTATTACCGAAGATTCGTAAAAGGGTTCTCGATGGTAGCTATACCAATGACACGAGTTTTATAGAAAGATGTGTAATTTTAATGGTCCGAGAAATGTCAGTAAAGTTTTAATCAGTTGAAAGCACTATTGACTGAGGCACCAGTTTTGGTTCAGCCTGACTCGGGTAAAGAATTTATGATTTTTTGTGATGCATTTTTAAATGGCCTAGAGTTGGCAACTATTGTGTTTGCGTTGAAAATTTGGCGACACCATTTGTATGGCGAGAAATGTCACATATTTACCTATCACAGGAGCTTGAAATATCTAATGTCACACTATTGTGATGCATTGATTAAATGAATGGACGGCATTAGGCATATATTATATAGTTTTTATATTATTTCATTAAGGTTAAACTTGTAAATTGAATATTAAGTTAATATATGTTTTATTATAACATTAAGATTAAAAATAAGCTCTCATATTATCATGTTCTTGCCGAAATAAAAAAATAAGAAAAAAAAGAAAAAGAAAGCTAGGGTTCGGCCTTGTTCAAGCTTGATTAACGTATGTGTTTAGCTCGATTTTTGATAACTTTTATGTTTTTGAGATCGTTGCTAAGTTATCTACAAAACCTATGCTTGAATTTTTGATTTTGATGAATATTTTGAGTTATGCCATTGTTGAAAGCTTGTCAT
Organism: Gossypium arboreum; assembly: GCF_025698485.1. Taxonomy (NCBI): domain Eukaryota; kingdom Viridiplantae; phylum Streptophyta; class Magnoliopsida; order Malvales; family Malvaceae; genus Gossypium; species Gossypium arboreum. The sequence goes on from NC_069080.1 coordinate 60,721,233, forward strand.
TTTTTTTTGTTTGATGATGAAATATGACAGATATGGTTTGGGTTAACATGTTTTGTATTGGAGTTTTTGATGATTTTGAGTAATTAGGACTAAATTGCAAAAACTAATAAATTGAGGGACTAAAATATGAAATAAATGAAATATATGGACTTATATGAACACTAGGAACATTCGCCCTAACATGGGTATATTGAAATTTTGCATATTTTTTGTTTTGTGTAATAGGGACTAAATTGTAAAAAGTTTAACATGTCAGGGGTAAAATGGTAATTTACCCATTTATGTGTTTTTGGACTAAATTGAACGAAAATATGTTTGAATGAGTTTAATTTGAATATGTTTAGATGAAGAACGAAAGAAATTGGATTTGGATCGGGGGAAAACTAAAGTTGTCGACTAGTCGTTCCATTCCGTTTTTCATCGTCCGAGGTAAGTTTATAAGCAAATAGACGTACTTATTTTAATTAAATGTGAATTGTATATGCTGAATTGAAATATGTAAATATATTTATTTAATAGCCAAATGTGAATAAGTTTGATAGAAATGATTATGAATTCGTTTCGACCAGGTTACGACGTCTGAAAGCCCCGTATGAACCTTAGGAATAGCTAGGATACATATGTCATGACATAGGATCCCGATATATGATGTGTGAGTAAGACCATGGTATCGATATATGTGTGCGAGTAAGACCACGTTTTATACGTTGGCATCAATATATGACTCCGACATATGTGTGCGAGTAAGACCCTGTCTGGGACAGTGGCATCGATATGTGATTACATGTAAGACCCCATTTGGGACGTTGGCATTGTACGATATATGTGATTATCCAAGTGTCCTATCAAATTTCGAATGGTTCATCAGGCAACGATAAGTTGTAATCGAATGTGTAAAATGAGCTGAAATGATCAGGTATGAATTAGTTTATTACCTACTTGAAATAAGTTAAGTAAATTATTTGTTATTTATTGCAAATCATGTATGAAGTTAAGGAAGAATGAATGTGAATATGGTAAGTGTATTTGGACTTGTGAATAAATAATATGAATATTATTGCATTGATTCTTGAATATGTGTATATATGATCATGTATATTCAGCCATATAATTAGTATATGTATATTCATAAGCTTGTGTATGTGTGTAAAAGTATACTTATTTATATAATGACATTTTGGCTTTTGAAGTTAAATAATATTTTGTTAATATAATTAAATAAGCATTCACTAAGGTAACATTTATGTGTGAAAGTGTATATATTATTTATGAAATTGTAAGTAGGTGACTAAAAATGATAATGATATTATAATTTGATTAGTTTAATTGAGTTGATTATATCATTGGGTTGTTTATTTGCTTATGACTTACTAAGCTATAAAAGCTTACTCTGTGTGTATTTAATTCTGTTTTATAGATTTTGGGTCTAGTTACGAGCTCAGGGATCATCAGTAAAGTTCATCACACTATCTACTATTTCAGTACTTAATAAGTTGAACTCGAATTATGGCATGCATAGGCTAGCCTTGGAGTTAGTTTATTTTGAAAGTGCATGTATATAAGCCATGTGAAAATGGCTTAACTTATTTGGTTGAAATCGGTTATGTTTCGACTATGGTTTGAGCTCATTTTTTGTTATAATGCTATGTGCCATGGATGAGAGGAATTTATGATATGTGTTTTGTGCATTGAAGTTGACTAATGAATTTGAATATGATATGAATAGTTGGTCATAAAAGATACATAGGTATGTTCGGTTGATTTGGATCTGGTTGATGAATCGATCATGGTGTATATATATATTTTCATAAGTATGTTTAGTTGATTCAGCTATGGTTTTGTATAGATAAAATATAAATGAAATTGGTTGTTATGTTTGATATAGGTGTTATTATGTAAATTGACATTAAATGATATATAGTTATGTTCGAATATGGTAAGGTTTATTACGATATGTTTTGTCTTGTGAATTGTTTAGTAAATTGGCTTAATAATGGAGGTTGATGATATATTTATATATGTGTATAACCGAATGATATTTGTCATTATGATTCGGTTTGTAATAGAAATGAATATGCATATATTATGTTTATATGGTTGGTAAAAAGATACATTTGATGAAGATAAATATTGAGTAGGTGTTAGGTATGTTTTGCTAGTAAAATGGATAGTTAATAAGTAACAAGTATATATATTTGTATTCGGGTATGCAATTGGTAAACTTTTAACTTAAGTTTGAATGGTGGAATTGGTATGACTTTAATGTTTAATGAAATATTTTTTGATCATTTGTAAAACTGATAATGCCATATATGCTAGGGATAAGCTGCCTTGTGATATAATTTAAGAAATACAATGTTTGATTTTTATTTTGGTATTCGGTTATCATCAAAGTGATGAACCTATGATTTGTAGACGCAATATGTTTTATAATGTATGTTTATTATTTAATTAGTTATATGCTCTACATGTATGTTAGAATATGACTTATGTTAATATGAGAATGTTCAGAATTGTGTTTACGTTCGGTAATGCCTTGTGACCCTAGTCCGGCGACCAATACGGGTTAGGGGTGTTACATTTCATGAGCTAATTTTATCGTTTAATAGCTCAATTTGATAAAAAGGACTAAATTGCGTAAAGTGCAAAAGTTGCATTCTACTTGTTTAAAGTGCTTAATTGTTATGGTTTATTAAATAAGAGGTCATTATGCTGATATTAGACCATTGATAGTGGAATTTGACATAAATGGGCATTAATTGAATGTTTTAAATGGTTTTTAATTAAGGTTAATTTTTTAATTTGGTTATTAATGTTAATATTAATAAAAAAACAAGAATAAGCCTTATTATTATCATCCTTAACCGAAATGTAGAAAGAAAAAGAAGTCATTTTAGGGCTTTCATATTCGGCTAGCAAATTCCTTGATTAAGGTATGTTCTTTGCTCGGTTTTTGATAATTTTTACATTTTTTAGATCATTGCTTCGTGTTTTAGCTAGCCCGTACCCTAATTTCTGAATTGGTTGATGAATTTCTGAGTTTCAATTGATGATAGCTTGATGTGTTTCAATGTTGATAATGGAAAATGAATATTTGTTGATAGTTATACAAGTTTGATAAAGTGATTTTTGACAAAAATGTCAATAATTTGTAAAATTTAAAAATTATGTGGTTGAAATGTGAAATAAATGTGAAATATGGATGGCTAAGGGTACTATAGTAATTTGGCACACATGGGTTTGAATAGAATTAGTGCAATTTGTGTTTTGTGAAATAAGGACTAAATTGAATAAATGTGAAACTTTAGGGACTAAAGTGCAAAAATGCTCTAGTAAGTATTTTTAGATGAAATTGAATTAATAGGTGATTAAATGAGCTAAATTTGAATTCATATAGATCCTGAAAGAAAAAATTGGATTTAGATCGGGGGAAATCGAAGGTTATTGAATAGTCGACCCAATAGTCAATCCCTAATACGAGGTAAGTTCATATGCAAATAAATACCTTTAAGTTGACTTATAAATGTTTATTTGTCATTGAATTGTTATGAATGTTGAATACAAAAATACGAGCATGAATCGATGAAGTTATGATATCCGAAAGTCCCGTACGAAGCTTAGGAATAGTATAGGATACAAATGTCATGACATTAGGATTAGCGAGATGTGATTACATGTAAGACCATCTCTTGGACATTGGCATTGTATTGTGATTATGTGTAAGACCATGTCTGTAACACCCCTAACCCGTATCCGCTGCCAGAACAGGGTTTCGAAGCATTACTACCATTTACAGATCACTAAAAAAAATTTAAATACTTACCGATTCAATGCATCATATAAATAAATATATTACCATTCAATCAACAGTTTGACAGTTGTATAAGCATCAAACAGCAACATTGTTAGTATACTTGCACATATCTCATATAAATTCAACACTGATATATCTATTTTCTCGACATATCGCACTTGAGTTTAATAATAGTCTCAATTACATAATTTCCTTGTATCAACATATCAAAGATAATCATATATGTACATGTCATGAAACATATCATGCTCTTACCGCTTCTTCATAAGCATATATCATTCATTTCATTATATCAATATTTCATGCTCCATCATTTCCATATATTTTATGTATATTTATTCCGGTAATAGCTTATATCAAACTTAACATAAATTATATTTCATGTACTTATACTTATTTCGTTTATCTATCTTCATAATTATTTCATATAATCATTCGTCATCGATACATATTACCGAATATCAATTGTTCAACAGATGCTAGAGCGTCTCCGTCCACGGTCTTATTTATCTTTGACATGATGCCATAGTGTCTTTCAACTATGGTCTTACTCATTTTCGTCATGTTGCCATGGTATCTTTCAACCATGGTCTTGTTCATTTCATATCACATTGCCATGGTATCTTTCAACCATGGTCTTACACATTTCATATCAGTTGCCATGGTATCTTTCAACCATGGTCTTACACATTTTATATCGAGTTGCCATGGTATCTTTCAACCATGGTCTTACACATTTTATATCAGTTGCCATGGTATCTTTCAACCATGGTCTTACACTCAAAGTTGCCATGGTATCTTTCAACCATGGTCTTACACATTTCATATCGAGAGCACACTCCTGCGAACCTCATCCTTGCAAATGGATTACCACCAAGCTAAATCCCTACAATATAAACTCATAGAGTATTGTCGGGATTACCATCCGAGCTAAATCCTCGCAACGACAATTACTCTAATGAGATTGGATCTGAATTACCACCAAAGCTAAATTGAGACCTAATTCGGATTACCCGTCCGGCTAAATCCATTTTACACGTATTCTTCGGAGGGCTATATCAGATAGGATCACCCGTCCTGCTAGATCCTTTTACCGTCAATTCCTTTTCGAGATCCATCGAATTTTCCTTTCATTCAACCGGATTTCTTCCCATTTTATCAAATATATCAATGTTTTATAAATTTTCATACAATGAACATTCAAATCATATTCACATCAATAACATACAATCTCAAGCATTTCGAATATAATTCAAGTTACACGAACTTACCTCATTGATTGCTCGTGTTTATTATTTCATTATTCGATATATTTTCTTTCCATGATCAAGTCTCGTATTTGTGTCGTCCGGATCTTTATAAATAAATTTGATCATCATTTTCATTCATTTCATATTCTAATACATTTAATTAATGCTCTAGGAAAAATTACTATTTTGCCCTAAACTTTTAATTAATGACGATTTCATCCTTAGGGACGGAAAGTAAAATTCTTGCAATTTAATCCTTATTTCCAACTATTATTCTCATATATATTGATAACAGTCCATGAATTCTATAAAATATCAAAATTTTCCATAATTTCAACACTTTTCAATTTAATCCCTAAAACATGTTTTCCCCCGATCTTGAACTAAATTGATAATTTCGTTAAATTTTTGTAATTTAAATAATAAAATAATATATTTCATGCAATTTAGTCATTTCTGACATTTTTACAAAATTGCCCATAAAATTTTACTTTTATTCAATTTAGTCCCTGAGCCTAAAACATGCAAATTAGCCACGCTAGATGAATATTCATACATATTTTCCTCCTCCTCCTCTCCATTCCACATCCTTAATTTATATAACATACAACAAGTAACATTATCAATAATTTCACTATTTACTTATATGTACATTCAAAACTGTCCATTTGCATCATAGTCACTAAATTATTTATATATTAAGCTACAGAAATCGAAATTAAGATCCGTTAATATTTCCTGAAATTAGACTCACATGTATTCTTATCATAAAATTTTCAGAATTTTTGGTTTAGCCAATTAGTACAGTTTATTCATTAAAGTCACCCCTGTTCTGCTGTCTGACAGTTCTGACCCTTCTTCACTAAAAATTAGTTATCTCCTTTTACAGAATTCAAATGATGTTCTAGTTTGTTTCTAATAAAATTAGACTCATTCGTGATTCTATAAATATAAATTTAAGCCTCTAATTATTTTTCTTCATTTTTTATTATTTTTCAAAGTCTGAACAGGGAACCTGAATTCATTCTGACCTTGTCTCACAAAATTCATTATATATAAAATTTACAAATTCATTGCTTACACTGTTTCTTCTATGAGAAACTAGACTCATTAAGATTTAATTCCATATTTTTTCATCTTCTAATTCAATTTATAAAATTTATGGTGATTTTTCAAAGTTAGACTACTGCTGCTGTCCATAACTGTTTTAGTGCAAGATATTAATTACCATGTTATAACACCCTTATTTTCTTTTTCTACACCATTTCTCATCACTTTCTCTTATTTTCTCTTCACTAACATATCAAGAACATAGGACCTTATGTAATAAAACTCTACTATAACATTATTTCCATGATTTATCAACAATAACAAACTTAAAAACGTATTGAAATCTTGATGTACTTACCTTATTCTCTTGATACCAATCTTTAACTTGATTTTCTCTCTCTCCAGCTTCTATTTCTTGAATCCAACTTGATATTCTAACTCCCCATGTTCTCCTTAACATTTCTCTCTCTTGGTAGCTATGGAAATTTATTTGATTTTGGGTGAAAATGGTGAATTTTTGGTAAAGGACCAAATTGTAAAGAAAGTAAAACTTTCTTTCTTCCTCTCTTTCTCTCACGTTAGTTTGCATGGAAAGGAAAGATGATGAAAATTCTTCATCTTTCTTTCCTTATATACTAAATAAATAATAATAAAATAATATTAAATATCTCATAAAATATTAATAAAATAATATTTATCTAATTAATTAATTTAAAATATCATTAACATAATCATTACATTCTAGAATTCTCTCTCTTACTAATTGACCATTTTGCCCTTCATGATCTTTTAGAATTCCATCCTTGAGTCATCATTTAATTTGGTAAAATTGCAATTTAGTCCCTTATAGTTCTTCACTTATTCAATTTGGTCCCAATTCATCCATTTTCCTTAGTTTCTAGATCATTCTACCCTTAAAATATTTACACTATTGGTCCTTCAACTTTTTCATATTTACACTTTAACCCTTTAAGTCTTGAGTATTTACTCTTATGCAACAAAACTTTTCTAACTTTTACAATTTAGTCCTTTCCTGAATCAAGATATCATAATTTACTTCCCAATGTTGCCATAACTCAAAACTTCCCTTTTTATCACTTTATTTCCTTATTTTATTATATCAAGGATAATATATTACTGTAAAGATTTTCAGGGTATTACAATGTCTAGGACATTTGCATCATTATGTGATTTCGTGTAAGACCCTGTCTGGGCAGTGGCATCGATATGTCATAACATGTAAGACCATATCCGGGATATAGCGTTCTACAAGCTATATGTGACTTCCAAGTATCCATAATGATTCAGAATGGATCAACGGGCAAAGTCTAGTCATGAAAGAATGTGTGCATGAGTTAAGTGACTCAGGTATGTACGAGATTCATACGAATATTGAACAGGAAAGTATATGATGAATTCAATTATGATATTGAATATGTGTACAATGAGAAAGGTTTGTGAACTTATATGTGTTTACTTATAGTTGCCTATTGATGGAAATGATATTTTTTATGTGGAAATTTTATTTGTATATGGCTTACTAAGCTTTTAAAGCTTACTTTGTGTGTTCTTTCCCTATTTTATAGATAATCGAAGCTAGCTCAGACTTCGGGATCATCAGGAATCGTCATCACACTATCGATCAACTTGTTGGTACTTTTGTTGCTTTGTAAATATGGTATATGGCATGTATAGGCTAGTGATATTATGATATGTTTTGAGTTATGATATAGCCATGAGATTTGGCTTGTATAAGTACGTAATGTTGGTGTGTATTTAGCCCTTTAAGTTGCCTTGATTTATGAGTTTAATAAGTAATATATGTGGTAATGGTTGCCTTTTGTTTTGGCATATTTTGATATGGATCTTGTGATGGTTATGAGTTGTTCAACTTGCTAGTTGTTAATTGGTGTTTTATTGCTCGAAAAATGACAAGTTGTGGATTGATTTTGAGATGATGAAATGGTATGTTTTGAGATATGAAGTTGTGACAGCCCAAAATTGACCCTAGTCGGAATGTGGTTTCGGGACCACAAAACCGAGGCATAAAAATAATTTAATATTTATTTTATTGCCTATAATGTGTGTTAACTCATGTGTGACATTTTTGATGTTTTGATTTAGAGTTATAAATGTGAATTTCACTAGAAAGGACCTAGTAGTAAACTTTGAAAGTATGATGGGGAAATGTGTGATGACTAATTAAAGCATGCATGCAAAACAATGGACTTGCATGTCAAATTTCCCCCCCAAATAGCTAGTGGCCGGCCATGACAAGGAATTATGGGCAAAAATCATGTCATGAAACATGTTTGGTAAGTGGGTTATGTTGGAATAAATAAAATAAGGAGTATGGAATAAAAAAAAATGTGTGTGTGAAGGCTTCTCTCCCTCCCCATTGCCGTGTAGGTAGGAAAGAAAACAAAAAATTTTGTTCATCCATTTTCACTCTCTTTTTGGCCGAAAATACTAAGGATAAGGAAGGAGTTTTGCTTCATGCTTGGTTTGGAAGAGGATTAGGAAGGGTTTGGCTATACTTGCATCAAGATTAAGGTATGTTTGATGTTGTGCCATGAGATTCATGCATGTTTTTGGTTGCTAACTTGATGTTCTTATTAGCCCATGGTTCAAATCTTTGTTATATCATGAGGATGGTATTTGGCCAAGGTGGATTTTGAGTTAATGCCATTGCATGTTAAATATGAAGCTTGATGATGATACATGTGATGGTGGATTGAGGACTCTTAGATTTTCTTTAAGCATTTTGAATGAGATACTAAGTTCTTTGTGTAATCATGACCAAAATTATGGTGTCGTGATGTGTTCGCCATGGTACATCCATAAGTGTGATTTATGCTCATTGCATGGAAAGTAAGATTTGTGTTTCAAATCATGTTCATGTTTAGTTACAATCAACTTGAGATTCGGCTCTAGCATATATATATGTATATATGTTTGAGCATGATGTATTGGTATGACATATATATACTATCTCAAGGTATATACTTACTTATGATGATGTTTCGGTCATGAAGGAAATGATAGATGTGTATTGAGTTACAATATGGAATGCATTAGTTAGTAAAATGTATGCTGTTTTGTGTGGTAATAAGTGTATAATTGGCCTCAACATGGACATGCATATTCGCCACATGAGGGGAAATTGGTGTGCATGCATTCGGTTAGAGGCAAGCATATTGATGCCTATTCTTGGCTTAGAAAATTCGGCTAAGAGGAATATTAACTAATGTGTTGAGTTCGATTCATGATTTCGTACATATGCGACTTTGATGCCTAATGAGTATATATATATTGGCTAAGTACCTTGAATTCCTCTTCCGATGCTCAAATGATTAAATCAATTTATTTGTCAAATTAAGCTCAAGAGCAAAGGGGAGCTAAATCCGATAAAGGGAAGGAAAAAGTAGTCGAGTAGCCGTCGAAATCGCTCGACAACATCCAAGGTAAGTTCTTGAGTAATAGAGCTTAAATTCTGAATTGATTAGATCATGTTTAAAGTAAATCAAAATCATGCTCTTTGTGTGTGGCTATTGAGCCGAAATTGCAAGTGTGAAAAGTGCCTTGTGTTTGAGTTTTGCTAATGAAAGTGAAATACGAATGTGTCATGGTTTATTGATAATTGTGCTCGGTTATTCAAATGATGTCCGGGCTAAGTCCCGAAGGCTTTGTGCTAAGTGACTATATCCGGACTAGGATCCGAAGGCATTCGTGCGAGATAATAAATCGGGCTAAGCCCAAGGCATTTGTGCAAGTTACTAAACCCGGGTTAAGTCTCAAGGCATTCGTGCGAAGTCACTATAACCGGCTTCATCCTCAAGGCATTTGAGCGAAGTCGTTATATCTGGTTAAATTCCGAAGGTACGTGATTCGAGAATAAGCAATCTTGCTGTAAAATTTCAGTTAATACGCTTGAAAATTCCAGCAATGAGGTATGTTCGTATGTGCTTGAATTAGTTGATTCCCTTCGAATAATATTCACTCAGTCGAGTAATGAGTTTCCAGTATTTGGCTAAGATGATCCCTTATGTATGAACATAGGGGTTGGAATGTGAAATGAGTATGATATTGAGAATTTGTGCATATGAAATTATCCGTTAGCTTTATGAATGCTATGCTTTTGTTGTGCTGGAATCTCTTGCTCAAACTTACTAAGCATAAATTGCTTACTCCGTTTTCTCTGTTTCTCTGTTTTATAGATTTTGCTCGTTAGCTATCGGATTCGGGATCATCAAAGTCGAAGTCATCCACACTATCAAAGCCCCCATTTTGGTACAATTTTGGTTGAACTTTGAATGGCATGTATAGGACTACCTTTTTGTTGTAGGTCATGTACCTTTTGGTTTGTGTAAACTTGGATAGCCATGCGAAAATGGCTCATATACGTTTTTAGCATAGTACTATAATCGTTTGTATGTTGATCATTATGAGGTATGATATTGTTTTGAAACGGTTAGCCATTGGAATGGTTAATCATGATCACTCTTTGTGCTATGTATGCAAAAAGGGCCAATTGAATCATGAAATCATGAAATAGGTAAAGCCTACCTTAAAGGCAGATACTGACAGCAGCAGTGATGTGGATGTGAAAAATCACTAAAAATAGTAGGAATGGTATTAAATAGTGAATAAATTATGTAAATGAACTTGGATGAATCTACTTTCATATGGAAGAAACGAAACGGTCATATGAGTTATATGTTAAGAGATATTAAAGTTCTCGTGAAACAGGGCCAGAACGGTTTCTGGATCCCCTGTTCCGACTTTGGAAATTCATTGTAAATTAACCAGAGATAATTAGGAGTCATTCCATATATGTATAGATTCCTATATGAGTCTAGTTTCTATAGAAACAAACTAAATCAGTATTGAAGCCTTGTACAGGGAGATATCCAATTCGTAACGCACGAAGGTCAGTGTAGTCAATCCCTACAACAGGGGAGACTTTAACTAATAAACTGTAGTAATTGGCTTGACCAAAAATTCTAGAAAAAAATATGTAGATGGAAATATGAGTCTAGTTTCAGGGAAAAATTATGAAAATAATTTTCGAGCTTTGAAACTCAAGATATGATTTTTAAGGCGACAGTGACGCAGTAACCAGCTTGTCTGGAAATTTCTAAATGGGCTGTGAAAATAGTTAAGTCTGTGTGCACCTTGTGTCCGATTCCGGTAACGGACTCGGGTACGGGGTGTTACAGAAATAGTTAATAAGATGGTGAGAAAATGCAATTGAAAGTTATGTAAGTTTGATGATTTTGGCATATTGATTTGGTATGCTTTGTTTATGGATTTGAGTAGTTGAGAAGATGGTTTATAAATGGCATGAAATGTGTATGAAATAGCATGTTTTGGTTGCCTATTAATGTATTGGTACAAGTGTTGTGGTTTAGATATGCTTGAGAATGGGTGAGAAATGTGGCTTCAACCAAGCCTATTTTCACTCCACACCACCGAGCACACGGGGGTGTAGCTTGATCGTGTGTGACACATGGCCTTGGTACATGATCGTGTGTCCCCTGAGGCAACCCTTCAAATTAAATTATTATACCCTACAAGTTTGACACGGCCTAGACACACGGACTATCACATGGGCATGTGGCCGACCGTGTGACCCAAGTCAGTATACCCTTCAGTTTTCCCATGACCATGGCATACGGGCGTGTCTTCGGCCATGTGGTGCAAGTCAGTATGTATGCCCTGTTTTCACATGGCCTACGACACGGGCGAGTCTGGCAGCCGTGTGAGGCACACGGCCTGTTCACATAGGCATGTGACCCTTGAATGCATGAAAATTTTATAAGTTCTCTGAAGTTTTTAAATGTTATCGATTTAGTCCCGAACCTCTTTTAAGCATGTTTTAAGGTTTCGTAGAGCCTTATAAGGGACATGTGGGTGTGTACAATGGATTTTCTTTATGAATGCATAAATGTATGTATTATGTATGAGAATGATATGTATTGTTCAGTAATGCCTCGTAACCCTATTCCAGCGACGAATACGGGTTAGGGGTGTTACAAGATTTCTTCTTCATTTGACATTATGTTACGAGCATACTTGCTTAACTACACAAATTTCCATTCATACTCAGCAACCGATCAATTTCCTTGTTTTAGTTTAAGGAATTCCTTTTTTTTCTTATCAAGAAAAAACTGACTAACATATTTTTTTCTGAATTCCCAATTGATACATTCACTAGATGTCATCATGCTCTGAGTATCCCACAATGAATATGCTTAATCTTTCAATAACGAAACAACACATCTCAAGCAATCTTCAGGGGTGCACATTAATTCCTTAAAAACTCTTTTTGTATTCACTAATTAGTACTTAGCTTTTGTAGGATCATCACCAACTTTGCCTCTAAAATCTTCAGCTCCACATTTATGAACTTTATTCACAAATAGACGAGAAACTATTATAGGTATAGGACTTTGAGGAGACGTGGGTGTCACAAGAGGTACAGCAGGGGGTGAAGGTTGCGGAATTACAGGATTTGGTTGCTTAAATTTATTAAACCATTGGTTCATCATAATGAAAAAAACATTTCTCATCTCATCACCAAAGGACTGTGAGACCGATGCTGTAACACCCCTCACCTGTATTCAATGCAAAAATAGGATTACAGAGCATTACTGAACTTACCACACATATAAACATATATTTCTCATACAATTAGTCAATTCAAATACAATTCATTCACAACCAATCATATTGTCCCTAATACAAGCCTTTGAGACCCAAAACATACATTCGGGGTGGTTCGGGACTAAACTGATAATTTGAAACTTTTAGAACACTTAGAAATTTTCTCAAAAACAAAGGACACATGTCCGTGTGACCTGGCCGTGTCTCTCACATAGCAAAAGACACGTCTATTTTGCAGGCTGTGTGGACATTAGAAATGAGAGCACATGGCCGTGTCTCAGCCCGTGTCCAACCCAATGTAACTCTCTGACTTGGGTCACACGACCAACACACACACACCTGTGTGGCTAGCCCGTGTGCCCTAAAAATGGCCACACATGCTTATGTGCTAGGCTATGCCAAACTTGTAGGGTATACTGACTTATGCCACACGGCCAAGTCACACGCCCATGTGTGAGGCTGTGTAGAGCATACTAACTTAATTTTTGTTTCAACACCAGGGGACACACGGCTGTGTACATGACCATGTATTACACACAGCTGAGATACACGCCCGTGTCTCTGCCCGTGTAGACAAAAATAGGCTATTTACCAAGCCAATTTGCCACCCAAGCTCGTGCACACCTACACCAAACTCAATGGTACCAAAAAATAGCATAAATAAGCAATTAAATCAACTCCAACCAAGCAATATCCATACCATTTCATAACAAACCAATACAAAACACAAATACCACAATGTGCCATTCAATTGACATATTTGACTTTATCAAATCATCAATATGGTCATTTTCTAAACATACATTATTTTACCTACTTTGATTAACATGTCAAGTTCATGACTCAATCATTTAGTACTCATAAATACCAAATACCATCTATCATCACATCTCCATATTCAAGCACATAATAAGAGCCATATGCACAAATATATACACAATCAAACCGACCAAGTTAAGCCATGGCCATAAACAAACCAAAAAATTTAACATTTACAAGCCATTTCAAAAGACCAAAATTGTAACACCCCTTACCCGTATCCGAGGCCGGGCTAAGGTACAGTGCTACTGCACAAACATACAAACATTAAACTAAAATACGAGCCATAAAATTTTATTCATATTTCAAAGCGTTCATTCTCTTACACAAAGTCCCTTATTTGAGTCTACAGAGCCCAAAACATACTTTAGAAAGGGTTTGGGATTAAACCGAGAACTTACGAAAATCTTGGAAATTTCATGCTTTAAGGCTCCACACACCCGTGTCCCAAAGTCGTGTTCCATACACGGCTGAGACATGGTCGTGTCTCTGCTTGTGTGGAATATACCTAGGCTATTTTCCAAGCTTTGGTCCACCTTGATCTCTTACACACTTATACAAAATCAAAAGCATATAACATGGTATTCATTTAATGATTAAACATCCTCAATTAAACCACAAACATAGCATTTGTATGTCATCATACATGTGTCTCTCATACTCATTTTACCTTGTTTATTATAGTACCACTTATACATTTATACCAAGATTATCATCTTACCAAAAATCTTTAGCTTAATCATCAAGCATTCATATTTAAAGCTAGATCATATCTTTATAAAATACCACGATTCAGATGCGCAGAATAACATGTTTGCCTGAAACATTTCAATTCAATTCCATACCCAACAAGCATTACATTGAGACTAGTCATATATATATATACATGTCATGATACATAACATTCTCTTTTTGTTTTCTTATAAACACATATCATTTATTTCATTATATCAATATTTCATATACCATAGTTTCCATGTATTCCACATATATTTATTTTCCTTCTCCTCCTCTCCATTCCACATCCTTAATGTATATAGCATTCTTGTAAGTACGATTTCACAATTTACTAATAAATGTTCACATGAAACTGTCCACACGAGTCATAGTCACTTAATTATTTATAATTCGAGCTACAGAGCTCCAAATTAAGATCCGTAAATTTTCCTGAAACTAGACTCACATATATTTCCACCATAAAATTTTCATAATTTTGGTTTAGCCAATTAGTACAGTTTATTCATTAAAATTTCCCTGTTTCACTTTCGACAGTTCTGACCTCTCTTCACTAAAAAATAATTATCTCACAGTACAGAACTCGGATAATGTTCTTGTTGATTTATCTTGAAAATAGACTCATTATGAATTCTAAAAATATAATTTTGAGCCTCTAATTATGTTTCTCCAATTTTTTGTGATTTTTCAAAGTCAGAACAGGGGATCACGTAATCATTCTGAGTCAGTCTCACGAAAACATAAATATCTCAAAATATAGAATTTGTTTGCTTTCTATGTTTCTTTTATATGAAAATAGACTCATAATATTTAATTTGATATCTCATTCAGTATCTGATTAAATTTATACTATTTTTGTTGATTTTTCAAAATCACGTCACTGCTACTGTCCAAAACAGTTTTATTGCTAATTCACTCTTTCACACTTTCTTTGTATTAACCTCATTTTAACATACATATCACAAATCATTTTCACCACATTTCATACATCACAAGTATAGGCCCATGATCACAAGGTCACCATAAAATCTTCCTCATGTATAACTTACTTGTTTATAACCTTACCACATCCTGGTCACTTAATGAACACATCATTCACATAACCAAGTTCCTGCACTTATTCATCACAAAACTCACAAAGCAATACATAGAGAGTCTCCCGTTGAACACTTCGGATGAATCCTCGATACTTGGTGGTTTCAACACATAGCTCCACCCATCATATAGTTCGGGTCTCTTGTACACATGGTGAACACTTAGTACCACCCATGTGACCTAGCCAGTTTATCTCGTAGCTCTCTTGTCTACATGGTGTCCTTCACTTGGAACCACGCATGCAACCTAGCTACATATATCCCGTAGCTCTCTTGTCTACGTGGTGTACACATAGTATCACCCATGCGACCTAGCTACATCATAATGTCTTGTAGCTCTCTTGTACACATGATGTGCACTCAAGACTATACATGTGACCTAGCTACATACCATCTCAGATCATCCAATCTTTCCAAGGTTCAACCGGATTTCTCTCTTTTTCCAACAATTTCACCAATCAAGTAATTATCCACAAACATATTTCCAATATCTTTATAAAATATCATAATAAAAGTAATAGTGATGTATTACTTACATATAAACTTACATCTCATTTAATATCAACGCAATAACATTAAATTACACATTGTCTTATTAAAGATCATATGAACTTATAATTTCCCATAATATCCATAATCATAGAAATCACATTTATGTATGATAATTCAATGCACTTCATGTACCATAGACATATTTTAAATCAATTCATAAACTTGGCACCATAATCATTTAATTTAACATAATTCAATTAATTCACTAAATTTAACTTTCAAATATAAATTACAGACATTATTGTTGTATTATTATCATACCAACTTACAAACTTTCAACACTTCGGAGATCATAGTAAATATATCAATTTTACATTGAAACATGCATAAATTAATGCTTATTATACATATGAACTTACCTTGATATTAAAACGCCATTTTACCAACTTTCCCAATTTTCGATTTTTCTCTCATTCTAGGTTCAAATCTCGTTTTCCGGGATCTAAAACATCATATTTTACTTATTTAATTAATGTAATATTCAAAACAGTCCTTAACTCAAACTTTGGAAAAATTACAATTTTGCCCCAAAACTTTTGCATATTTACACTTTTGCCCTAGGCTCGGAATTAAACTTCATCCCTTATTCTTATGTTTTATGACATGATGATCACTTTTCCCTTCTATGGCAACATCAAATTCTCACTCTAACATATACTTATGACTATTAGGTATTTTTACCGATTAAGCCCTTTTGCTCGTTTTCACTTAAAACCGAGTAGCACAAGTTGTCTAACATAACTTAAAACCTCATATTGTATCATAAAACACCAGAATACACAAATTTTACCTATGGGTGTTTTTCCAAATATGAACCCTAGGTTGAATTATTGCTAGCATAAGCTAAATCAAGTTATCGGGACTCCGAAAACGTAAAGAACTTGAAAAACGGGGTTAGAATGGACTTACAATTGAGCTTGGGAAGCTTGAAAACCCTAAACATGGAGTCTCCCTTGGTATACACGTGCATGGTGAAGAAGATGAGCAAAGTTGGCTTTTAATTTTGTATTTTAATTCATTTTACCCCTAAATGACCAAAATACCCTTACTACTAAACTTTCCAAAAATTCCATCCATGTCCAATTTTTGTCCATAACTTAGAAATTGGTAAAATTTCTATTTAAGACCTCCTAATTAATATTTCAAATCAATTTCATACTAGAAACTTCTAGAATGCAAGTTTTGTAACTTATTCAATTTAGTCCCTAACTTCGAATTTAGCACTTTATGCATAGAATTTCTTCACAAAATTTTCACACAATCATGCAATCATATCATAGACCTCAAAATAATCATAAAATAATTATTTATATCTCAGATTTTGTGGTCTCGAAACCTTTGTTCCAACTAGACCCAATTTTGGGCTATTACAAAAATTATTATCAACTCATAACCAAAATAACCATAAATCCTATACATGCCATATAATTAAAACATAATCTCAAAAGTACCAAAGTGATAGTAGGATAGTGTGATGAAGTATCTGATAATCCCCGAATCCGAGATAGCTTCGAGATCACTATAAAACATGGTAAAATAAATAAAGTAAGCTTTATAGCTTAGTAAGCTCGTATAAAATAAACGCAATTTGATTATAAATATACAATTCAACAAATTGAATATGTCAACATGTAACTCATATTAACTAACAAACCTTTAATATAATCAATCATAAGATTATACGTATCTTTCATAAATTCCTTCAATTTAAAGCTTATACGATCCGTGTACAGGTATGTACCATCTCGTATCAATCTTATACTCAACTACGTCTATTATTTACTCGTTGAACCATTCGAAGTACTATCCGATACACGGGAAACTCGCACCAAAGTGCCACATACAAAGCCAATGCTATCTCAATCTCATATCACATAAATGCTCACTCTCAAGCTATCAACGGGCCAGCTCACACAAGCTGTGGGTCAAGACGTAGCTACACGGTGCCACTACACAAGCTATCAAGGAACCGTAACACTTGCCAGTATACTCAGCCATCGGTAGGATGTTCAGGACCAACACTCGAATCACAATATCACAATAACCCCTAATAACATGCCATTTGTATCCTAATCTATTCATAAGGTTCAATTGAGATTTTCACGTTTGTCGAATCATAATCGAACATGACCGTACTCTCGTATTCACAATTTATGCAATATCAAAGTATTTAAAATACTTTGATAATGAAACTTATTACATACAAACTTACCTCAATTCACAAAATGGTGAAATAGGTTGATTAGTCGAGTACTTTGTTTTTCCCCCGATCTAGTTCCGAACTTCGTTTTTCTTGATCTATATAAGATCAAATTTAGCTTATTTAATAATCTTTCTATTCAATCTAATCCTAAACTGTAACACCCCGAACCCGAGACCATCGCCGGTGTCGGACACGAGGGGTTAACAAGCCAAGTTCACATGTTTTGCCCACCAATTTGACATTTCCAGTCAGGCTGGAAAACTGCGTCACCGTCGCCTTAAAAATCATATCTCGAGTTTCAAAACTCGGAAACTGGTTTCGTAAATTTTCCCTGAATTTAGACTCATATATCCATCCATGTATTTATTTCTAGAATTTTTGGTCGGGCCAATTGGTACAGTTTATTAGTTAAAATCACCCATGTTACAGGGATCGACTGCTCTGACCTTCGTGCGTTATAACTTGAATATCTCTCTGTACAGGGCTTTAATACTGGTGCCGTTTGTTTCTAATGAAACTAAACTCAAAATGGAATCTGTACATATAAGGCACGACTCCTAATTCTTTCTGGATAATTTATAGTAAATTTTTAAAGTTACGACAGGGGACCCAGAAACCGTTCTGGCCCTGTCTCACAATAGCTTTAATATCTCTTAACATGTAACTCCTATGACCATTTCGTTTCTTCCATATGAAAATAGACTCATCAAGGTTCATTTACATAGCTTATTCACTATTTAATACCATTCCTACAAATTTTGGTGATTTTTCACATTCACGTCACTGCAGCTGGCGGCATCTGTTTTTAAGGTAGGTCTTACCTATTTGGTAGTCTCCATGAACCAACTAGTCTTGCCATACATAGGTTCATATATGATCATTTTAACCATGCCAATGGCTGATCATGTGACCAACATTCCCATTTCCAATCCATAGTCACATCATGACACCAAATATATACATATACAAACCGCAAATAGTCTACGTCGATACTTCACTTTTACGAGCCATTTTCGCATGGCCGTACACATATACATCACAACATATTTAACCAACAAGGGGTAGTCCTATACATGCCATTTCAATGTTCAAACAAAATTTATACCAAAATAGAAGCGTTGATAGTGTGGATGACTTCGACTTTATTGATCCCGAATCCGATTGCTATCGAGCGAAATCTATAAAACAGAGAGCCAAAGTAACGGGGTAAGCATTTTTATGCTTAGTAAGTCTCAAGGAATATAATCAACTCTAATTACAGCAATACATTCACATAGCCAAATGCATCATTTCATTAATACACATTCTTACTTCACACTTCATCATTATATACTTTCACAAAGTATCAATCAATTCAATAACTGAAATTCATTAGTCGATTGAGCGAATGTTGCTCAAACATGTCGACTTTCCAATGCACATATAAACGTACCTTATTCTTTGGGCTTCTCGAGTGTACTAATTGAATTTATTACAGCAACCAACACTCACCTCCAGCCCAAGATTCTTCGGAATATAACCGGATATAACCACGCGCACGAATGCCTTCGGGTCTTAGCCCGGATAGAATGACTCGCACGAATGCCTTCGGGTCTTATCCCGGATGTAGCCACTAGCACAATTGCCTTCGGGTCTTAACCCAGATATAATTTCCAGCATAATTGTCTTCGGGGCTTAGCCCGGGTATCATTCAATTTCTCATGCACACATACATCAATAATCATTGGACATACATATTTCATTTTCGTTACTAAGGCTCAAACACAATTATAATCATTAGCATAATCGCCTTCGGGACTTAGCCCGGGTAGAATTCGAATACTCATACACACATAAATCAATAATCAATACATCCATATTTCATTCCACATAATTCAATTAAGGTCACTTCTTGAGGACTTACCTCGGATGTTGTCGAACGGCTTTTACGGCTATTCGATCACTTTTCCTTCCCTTGTCCAATTGTGGCCCTCTTAGCTCTTGAGCTAATTCAAACAAATTCAATTTATTAAAACCTCATTGTGCTAGCTTATGGCGAATATGACAAGGAGTTTAAATGGTCATATGGCCACTCTTTAGCTTGAATACACAATGGTCATGCACATTTTATACTACATCAAGCAATTCAATACAATTTATTCGAGCATCAAGGAAAAGCTAAGGCCTTCAATAGGCTACCCAAGGCGGATATTCATGTACATGTTGAGGCCAATTATGCACTTAATACCTCACAAAACAGCATGCATTTTACTAATTAATGCTTTGCATATTGTTGCTCAAAACTTATAATATAGCATCAAGCACTCATATGTGTGCTAGGCGAATGTGCTTGCAATTTCACATTCATTCTTCAACATCTTCTTCTTTAAACAAACATATTCATCACTTAGTTCATAACCAAACATCATGTGCAAACATATATATACATATATGAGCATGGCGAATTTCAAGGTGTCCATAGCCATCCAAGACACAAATTTTAACTAACATGCAAGAAGCATGAACCATGCTTATGAATGCATCATGGCCGAATATGACAATCATGCTCCTTTTCAACTTCAATCATGATTAAACAAAAAGAAAACTCAAAATCTTACTCAAGAGTAGACAATCCATCATTGCATGCATCATCATCAAGCTTTACACTTAGCATGCAATGGCTTTATCACCATAACAACTTTGGCCAAATACCATTTCCATGGCATAACAAAGATTTGAGCCATGGCTAACATGCACATCAAGTTAGCAACCAAAACATGCATGAAACTCCTAACACAACCTCATACATACCTTAATCTTGATGCAAACTTAGCCAAATCTCCTTCTAGATCTCTTCCAAACAAAAAAAATGGAGCAAAAATCCCTCCTTCTTCCTTAGTTTTGGCTCAAAGAAAGGATGAACAAAATTTTTCTTTCTTTCTCTACAACTCACGGCAATGGGGGGAATACCACACTCACACACATTTTTTTCATTCTTTTCTTACCCATACACCTTTGTTTATTATTTCTCCCTAATGCACCAACAAAACATGTTTCATGACATGTTTTGCCCATCCTCTCTTGCCATGGCCGGCCACTTCATGTTGGGGGGGGGAAATTTGACATGCAAATCCCTTATTTTTGCATGCATGAGCAACTAGTCATCACACATTTCCCCATCATACTTTCAAAGTTCACTACTAGGTCCTTTCTAGAGAAATTCACATTTATAACACTAAATCGAAACATCAAAAATGTCACACACAACTTAACACATATCATAGGCATCAAAATAAATTTTAAATTATTTTTATGCCTCGGTTTTGTGGTCCCGAAACCACATCCCGACTAGGGTCAATTTTGGGCTGTCACATAAACACTCAATAAATCACTTTAACACTTTTGCCCCAAGTATTTTACAACTTTTACAATGTAGTCGTTATTTCATAAAATTAAAAATTCATGCAATTTCATCCAAACCCATGCTAGCCAAATTTCAATTAGGTCCCTAGCAGCCCATATTTTTCATTTACTTCACATTTTAACCAAAAAGTTTCCACATTTCACAAATTAATCCCTAATTTGCATTTTCACTAAAAATCACTTCGCAAAACTTGTGTAACTATCATCAAACATTCATAATCTATCATCAAACACTAAAATATATGCTTATTCATCAATCACAACATCCTCAATCTTTAATAGTTTTGCAAAATAGTACCTGGGCTAGCTAAACCTAGTTGCAACGTTCTCAAAAACATAGAAAACATTAAAAAAGGGACAAAAACGGACTTACGGTTGAGCTAATGAAGGTGCTGAATGCTTCAAGCCCTAAAATGGTGTTCTCCCTTCTAATTTTCGGCTAAAGAAGATGAAATGGAGAAGAAATTTGACTTGTTTTTATTTAATTTATCTTAATTACTAAATTACCAAATTAATCTTACTAATAAACCATTAACACACCTAACAATATGTCCATAATTGTCCACTCACCATTATAATGGTCTAATTATCACTTAAGGACTCTTACTTTAAGGTTCTATAGCTATTTAATACCTTTAGCTATTAGAACATCACTTTTGCACTTTACGTGATTTAGTCCTTTTTATCGAATTGAACACTTAACAATAAAATTTCCTAACGAAATTTCACACAAACATATTATCATGTTTTAAACATTAAAATAATAATAAAATAATTATTTTGATTTTGAATTTCTGGTCTCGAAATCACTGTTTCGATTTGCCTAAAAACAGGATGTTACAACTCTCCTCCCTTAGGGATTTTCGTCTCCAAAAATCTTACCGGAAAAGAGGTTACGGTACTATTTTCTCATAGTTTCCTCGGGCTCCCACGTAGCCTTTTCAACCATGTGACATTACCACAACACTTTCACTAAAGCTATACATTTATTTTTCAATTCTTTAACCTCTCGAGCTAAAATTCTGATCGATTCTTCATTGTATGTCATGTTAGGTTGAATTTCAATCTCTGCCGAAGAAATTACGTGTGATGGATCTGATCGATACCTTTGTAACATCGACACATGAAACACGTTGTGAATCTTCTCTAATTCTGATGGTAGCTAGTCGATATGCTACTGGCCCTATTCTTTCTATGATTTCATACGACCCTATAAATCGCAGACTTAGCTTGCCTTTGCAACCAAATCGAAGAATTTTCTTCCACAGTGATACTTTCAGAAATACTCTATCGCTGATCTGAAATTCAATGCCTTTTCACTTTAAATCCGCGTATGATTTTTGTTGATATGAAGCTGCTTTCAAATTATCACGAATTATTTTCACTTTATCTTTAGTCTCTCGGATCAAATCAACCTTGTGAATCTTTTTCTCACTAAGTTCGGTCCAATACAATAGAGTGCTGCATTTGCGACCATACAAAGCTTCATATGGTGCCATCTTTATGCTGAATTAGAAACTATTGTTATACGCGAATTCAACCATTGGAAAAAAATTCTCCCAGTTGCCTTCAAATTCTAAAATACAACAACGAAGTATATCTTTGAGAAACTGTATTGTAACAGCCCTATTTAGACCCTAGTCAGAATGGTGGTTTCAGGACCATGAATCCAAGTTAGAAAAATTTTTAAAAATTATTTTGTGTGAATTTATATCTGTGAAATTTTTGTGATTTAATTTTGTCATTTAGGTGCCTGATTAAATAAAAGGACTTAATTGCATAAAATGAAAATTTAATGGTTATTTGTATAAAGGGCCGAATTGCTATTGGCTTTTTAAATTGAAGCCTTAATGTGGTAAATAGACCATTTGAATAGGTAATGGCCTGTTGTACCCTTGTATTATGTGTTTTAGTTATTTAATTATAAACGGTATAATAGTAATTAATTAAAATGTTATTATATGTATAATAAAACATAAAAAGCTTATAATATGTCTTTATATTATCATCTTCAAAACCGAAACACAAATAAGAAGAAAAGAAAAAGAAAACCTAGTTCGTTCATCTTCCAAGCTTAGTTCAAGGTTCGCTCTTAGTCAGTTTTTGATAATTTTTACGTTTTTGAGATTGTTGCTTCGAGTACTAGTAAACCTTTGCTTGAATTTTTAATTTTGGTTAATATTTTAAGTTATGCCATTGTTGAGAGCTTGTGATTTTTGTTGTTTGATGATGAAATATGAAAGATATGTTTTAAATCATGTTTTGTATTAGAGTCTATGATGATTCTGAGTAATTAGGACTAAATTACAAAAATAATAATTTTAGGGACTAAAATGTGAAATAAATAAAAAATATGGACTTGTATGAATATGGGTAAAATTCAGCCTAACGTGGGTATAGTGAAATTTTGCATATTCTGTGTTTTATGCATAGAGACTAAATTATAAAAAGTGTAAATGCCAAGGGTAAAATGGTAATTTACCCATTTATCTATTTTTGGACTAAATTGAATTAAAATATGTTTGAATGAGCTTAATTTGAATATGTTTAGATCAAGAACCAAAGAAATCGGATTTGGATCATGGAAAACGAAAGTTGTCGACTAGCTATCTCGTTCTGTTTTATATCGTCCGAGGTAAGCTTATAAGCAAATAGATGTACTTAATTTTAATTAAATACTAAGTATATATGCTGGAATGAAATATATGAATTTTATATATGCTATTGTCGAATGTGTATAAGCTTGGTAACCATGTTCATGCATTTGTTTCGACCAAGTTACGATGTCCGAAAGCCCTGTACGAACCTTAGGAATAATTAGGATACATATGTCATTACATAGGATTCTGATATATGTGTGCAAGTAAGACCCTGTCTGGGACAGTGGCATCGATATGCGACTACATGTAAGACCACATCTGGGACACTGGCATTGTATGATATGTGTGATTATCTGAGTGTCCTATCCAATTCCGAATGGTTCATCGGGAAAAGATAAGTTGTGTTCAAATGTGTAAAACGAGCTAAATGACCAGGTATGAATTAACTTGATACCTACTTGAGATAAGGTAAGTAAGTACTTCGAATATTTGTTGTAAATCATATACGATGCAAATGAAGAATATAAGTGTATGTGGTATGTATATTCGGCTTGTGAATGAATAACTTGTGTATCATTGAAATGTTTCTTAAATATTTGCATATATGATTTCTTATATTCGGCCATATGGGTAATATATGGATATATGTGATGTTATACTATAACTCTTGAGCTTGCAAATATGAGTAAATGAATGTATGGTTTATTATGACTATTTGGTTTGGAAGTTGTTTAATAATGTTAAAATGACTATGTGAGTATTCAGCCTAGGTGGGTAATTGTCTATGAAAATGTATTAATTATGGAATTTGTAGGTTTGAGGTCAAGCATGGTAATGTTAATGTAATTCGTTTAGTTAATATGAGTTGACTATATTGTTGAGTTGTTTATTTGCTTATGACTTACTAAGCTAGGATAGCTTACTGTGTGTATATTTGCTTCTATTTTATAGATTTTGGATTCAAGTTACGAGCTCGGGGACCGTCAGCAAAGTCTATCACACTATCCACTGTTTTCGGTACCTTTATAAGTGAACTATAAAACCTATGGCATGTTAGGCTGGATTTTCTTTTGAAATGTAGGATTTCAGTTCTGTATAATTTGAGCCATGCGAAAATGGCTTAATTTCCATGTTTGATTTCGGTTATGTTTGCTTATGGTTTGAGTTTATTTTGGCTATGGTATTTTATGCTATGGATGAATAATATTTGTGATATGTTCTTTATTGTTCCTTGAAGTTGATTGGTGATTTGGATGTGATATGAATGAATTGGTCATAACATATACATAAACATGTTTGTTCAATTTGGATGCGGTTTATACTAAGAAAAGTTATATATGTAAATTTTATTTTTTATGTTAGGTTAAGGCGTTATAGATGATTTGGTAGTAAAGGATGTATTATAATGACCGAACATGATTGGAGATATTTTGTTTGGTTTTCCATATGGTTTGTGAAATTTGTGTCTTGGATATACATATTTATCTATAATCAATGAATGATTTACCTTTGAAAAGTACATTTTATATCATGATTTGGTACTAAGAAGTATTCAGCTATATTCTAATGTGACTAGGATTTATTTTGGTATATGTATTATATGATATGCTTTATTATATGATATGCTTTGTATTTGAGAATGGTATACTAATTTGGTTAGCACTTGAAATGAAATGATTATGAAGTGCATATAATTGTGAATAAGTAGTAGCTATTTTATTTCGGTTATAAAAGCATTGTATAAGTATACATATATGTATATGCATGTGTCATGATTATTTATGTAGTGAATTGGCTAAGTGGAGACAAGTTGGGTATGTTAATTCGACTTATTCATGCACAACCTATGTTGTTCGGCAAATGTGATAAAAAAAATAGGTCATTATATATTTGCTTATATGCTCATGTTATAATTGTGGAATAAAATAATTGTGGTTAAGTAATGTATGTTATAATGTTAGGTAATATATGTTAAAATAATTGTGGTTAAGTAATGAAATGGACATTGAGATATATGTTATTTATATAAAGCATGATGATGTGTGAATTTGTTATTTTAAGTTGGTGAATATAAATTGCAAGATGACAAGTTCATTTTTATATAAACCATTCGTATGCTTTGAATGTTAAGTTTGCATATTCATTTGGATATGAAATGAACTATATTGGGTTATAAGTTAAGCATTAGATTTCTATGTTTATTTGTTTGAATTGAGTTAACAGATTCGAATAATTAGTTAAATAATGAAACAAAACGGGTAGTTTGGTTAAAAAAAAGATTAGATGGTTTACCTTGTAATGAAAGTTTGTTCTAAATTGTAATATGAATGGTAATGCCTTATAACCCCATTCCGGTGACGGATACGGGTTAGCAGTGTTACATGTATTACTCTCTCAGACTGACTGTCAGTTTGCTGATGAAATGCAGTACTAAAGTTCAACTTCGTACCCAGAGCTTCTTGCAATTTCTTCCAAATCGCGACGTAAATCTTGGATCTCTATCTGATATAATCAAAGATGGCACCTTGTGTAATCTAACTATCTCAGTAATGTACAACTCAGCTAATTTATCGAGTGAATAATCGATACATACTAGAAGGAAATGTGCAAATTTCATCAGCCGATCAACGACAACTCAAATAGCATCTTTCTTCTTCGGAGACAGGGGTAATTCTTATACGAAATCCATCGTAACCCTATCCCGTTTCCATTCTGGTATCATCATAGGCTGTAGTAATCTCGAAGCCACCTGATGCGTAGCTTTTACTTCTTGACAAACAAAACATCTCGATACAAACTCTGAATTGTCTCGTTTCATACCCAACCACCAATACAATTGTTTTAAATCACTGTACTTTTTGGTACTTCCCAGGTGAACAGATAAACAACCACTGTGTGCTTTGATCAAAATTTTCTAGATAAGCTCGGAATTATTTGCTACACAAATTCTACCTCGGAACATTAAACAATCGTCAGATTCGATCTGGAAGTATGAATCACTAGTCGACCCACATTGCAATCTTTTAGCTTGTAACTCATTGTCAAATTTCTGAGCTTCACAAATTTGCTGAAGAAAAACCGGTTTAGCATTCAACTCTGCTAAAATTGAACCATCATCAGACAAAGATAACTGTGTATTCATCGCTCTCAAACCAGATAATGATTTTCTAATCAAAGCATCCATGACTACGTTAATTTTACCCAGATGATAATAAATCATTAATTCATAATGTTTTAACAGCTTGAGCCATATTTGTTGTCGCAAATTCAAATCTTTCTGAGTCATTATATATTTCAAACTCTTGTGATCGGTAAAGATATGGCATTTCTCGCCGTACAAATGGTGTCGCCAAATTTTCAATGCAAATATAATAGCGACCGACTCTAAATCATGCATCAGATAATTCTTTTCATGTGGCTTCAACTGTCTGGAAGCATAAGCTATCATTTTTCCCTCTTTCATCAAAACACAAACCAGACCGTTTAATGACGAATCATTGAAAACCACAAATTCTTTTCCCGATTCAGGTTGAACAAACACTGGTGCCTCAGTTAACAATGTTTTCAACAGATCAAAACTCTGTTGATATTTTTCAGACCACTCAAACCTCACATCTTTTTGTAGCAATCTAGTCATCGGTGTAGCAATTATCGAAAATCATTTGACAAAACATCGATAGTAACCATCTAACCCCAGAAAGCTTTTGACTTTGGATACATTTCTTGGTGGTTTCCAATCAAGAACTGCAGAAATCTTACTCGGATGAACTCGTGTACCTTTCGTTGAAACAATATGTCACAAAAATTCAACTTCTCGAAGCGAAAACTCACATTTACTGAATTTAGCGAACAGTTGCTTACCTCTCAAAGTTTGCAATACAATTTTCAAATGCTCGACATGCTCAAACTCATCTCAAGAATAGATCAAGAATATCATCAATGAATAGAACAACAAATATGTCTAAATATGGTCTAAAAATTTGATTCATCAAATCCATAAAAACTACAGGAGCGTTAGTTAATCCGAAAGGCATAACAAGAAATTCATAATGTTCATACCTCTTTCTGAATGCAGTTTTTGGCACATCTGAATCTTTAAATCTTAACTGATAATAGCTTGATCTCAAATCAATCTTCGAAAACATTGTTGCCCCTTTCAACTGATCAAACAAATAATCAATTCTCGGTAACGGATACTTGTTCTTTATCGTAACCTTATAGAGCTGACGATAGTCAATACACATTCTCATTGATCCGTATTTTTTCTTTACGAATAACACTAGCGCACCCCAAGATGAAAAACTAGGTCGTCCAAAACCTTTGTCCGTTAACTCTTGCAACTGAGCTTTCAACTCATTCAATTCTATTAGAGCCATTCTGTATGGAGCTATCGATATTGATGATGTTCCTAACAATAATTCAATAGCAAACTCAACCTCTCTGATCAGTGGTAACCCCGGTAACTATTCTGGAAACACATCCAGATATTCACTGAAATCTAGCACTGATTCAACTTAGATTTAGACACTTTTGTATCCAAAACATTAGCAAGATAAGCTTTGCAACCTTTTCTCACACATCTCTGAGCTGACGTAGATGAAATCACAATAGGCAATCCACTTGACTCATCAGATTTAATTTGAAGGATTTCACTATTCTGACATTTCAATTCAATTGTCTTTCGTCTACAATTCACAACGACATCATGTGACAGTTAAAAAACAATACCAACTATGTTTGGATTTAGTTTGTTTCAACCATACGGTGTGACCCTATAGGTTCTTGTAACGTTAGCAGTAATACTAGAACAATTCTAATATTACAAACAATGAGTGGCATCTAGCGATACATCATTGCTACCTATGTTACAAGAAGTCATGATTCGACATAACCTCTCTGTGATTAAGCTTTCATGTATTTAATCCTTTTTTACTTTATATCTAGAATAGACATAAGTCATGGAATAGTCACACTTACATAGTCCATTTAATGTTTCTTGATATCCTTAGTAGACTACGACAAATAAATAAGTATGATATCTCATATCAACTTATTCGAGGATGGCCATGCATTTGTAGTCTCACTCAATCAAGTGGCCTAAGATATTGCTCCCATTATGTAGGAGGGGCAAATCCTATATTGATCAACCGTATCCCACTACATAGATTGTGGTAAATCCAATATCAGTATTTATAAAACAACCAGTTACAGTAGACGTTTGATTGTATCAAAATATACGACTCACAATACTAGGATAATGATGATCTCAAGTCTGAGGATTGTATACATAGTAATCACTATGAGTAATGTTGTGACTATTACATAATAATCTAAGAAACACACTCATAGTGGGTTAGTCGAATATGTTGTTCTCTAACACACATACTCATGTATTGATTTTGACATCCCATGTAAGTGACCACACTTTTTCATCAATAAACTACAAGTTAGTCTTAATGCATTATTGTTGTTAGAGGTGTGCATGGGCCGGGCGGCCCGGCCCGAAGGCCTGCCAGAAAAATAGGAGGGTTTGGGTAAAAATATAGGCCCGAAAAATGGGCTTGGACAAAAAATGAGGCCCGTTTAGAAAATAGGTCGGGCCCAGGGTAAGATTTTTTGGCCCAGGCCCAGTCCGGCCTGGCCCGATTTTAATATTAATTTTTTTATTTTTAATTTTAAGTAACTTTAGTATTTTGACTTTAATCTTTTTGTTGTTTTTTAATATTATTTTGATATTTTAAAACTTTTGTTATTAATATAATTTGGTTCTTAATTTAGTTCTAATTTGTTTCAATTTTTCAATTTTAATGTAATTACTTTTTATTATATTTTTAATTTATGTATTATTTTAAGAATTATTTTAGTCTCATTATTTATTTTTTGTTTTAATATTTGTTTTATGTTTTTAAATATATTTGATTTATTATATTTTAAAGTTATTTTATTTAATAAAAAGAAAAAAATTAATATGGTCGGTAGAAGCTTGGACAAATTTCTAGGCCCATATTTGGTAGGTAGGGCCCTGCCTTGAAAATGAAGAAAATTTTTTATGGGCCCGGCCCGTCCCGACCCATGCACACCTCTAATTGTTGTCCAAGCCTACAATAATACTCGACTAAAGACCTTTTAAGAATAATCATATTAATCTCAGGACATTATAATAAAACTATTTATTTATATATCAGAAAAGAAACTAAAATAATAATGGCAATGCCTTATTTTAATAAATGAGGTAAAACAAGTATGTTATTACAATCATCTCATAAATTGGTTTTTGGGCATACTCTAACAGTTTTGGTAATGATTTATAACTTGTAAGTGATGGTGCCTAAATGGAATATTTGTTAGGCATTTTAGGTTGTTTGTAGCATGATTTAGATTGATTACTTAATGTGTTTTAGGTGAGAATTTGAAGTATTTAGGTGTATGCTTGGAATGTTTAACTGTTTAGGTTGATTGGTTAGCACAAAGGTCATTTTTTATGTCACACGGTTTGCTAGACGACCGCATGTCACACACACGGTTGGCTGACACGGTTGTGTGTCACTATAAATTAACATAAAGGATTATGGACACGATCATCGTTTGTTACACAGCTTAGCGACATAGCCGTGTGACTGTAACACCCCAAACCCGGCCTGGACGTTATGACCGGATCTGATGCGCCACATTGATGCGTTCAAAACATTCCGTATTACTTAGTTTGGAAAAGTGAGTTGGTGTTGTAAAGACACTTTTAAAGGTAGGTTAAAGTGAATAGAAGGCATGCACCGGTAGGAAACCGAGAAAAAGAGGAGGTGAGTCCGTCGGATTGCTTAAGTACCAAGCTCTTCCGGATCAATCCTAGACATGCACACCACCATTGCCACACTCTAACATCTCGTATAATTTTGAGAAAATCGTTTGATTATGTCCGTCTTAAGAAAATGTTTAAGTTGAAAACGTTTGTTTAAAATATTTATTTCCTTGGAAAAACATTTACTTTATGGAAACTTTGCGCGTCATCGTGATCTTTTAAAAATCAAGTAGTTTTATAAAAGCGAACCCTAGTGCTAACCAGTTTAATAATCCCCAAAATAAAAATAATTAAAAAGAGCGGCCTTATTACAACTTTAAACATAATAAAATAAAATAATCCAAATTAAATGCTAAACTTATTTAAAATTGGCAATCCATCTTCATGGCCACTCTGAATCCCTTGACTCCAAGTCCACCAATTCTAGGGCTCACTGTAAGGATGGAAGAGGAAGGGGTGAGTTTGGGACAACTCGGTGTATCTGAAACCCATCCAAAGCCCAATTCAGCTCGAGCCCATTGGGCTGAGCCCTATTCAGATATAAGATACGATGGTCAAGCCCTTTTGAATCTGATAGCAAGGCCTTAGCCCTTTTTACATAACAGTGTGGCCCATAGGCCCAGTTCAGTAACATGAGTATCAACAGTAATAATGAATGCAAGCCCATCTGGGGAGACTACTCAACCCACCAACCGCTACACTGCCCCGTACCAACCCTACACACCATGTGGGGAATATCTCAACCCACCCAGCCCTACACACCACAGTTGCAGCAACGCTGCTCAAATTTCAGTCAGTTGAGGCAAAGCCTCCAGTACGTGGATGAACCACTTTCAGTACTTCCTCCATTAATACCCCAACCCCATGC
Source organism: Gossypium arboreum (assembly GCF_025698485.1). NCBI lineage: Eukaryota > Viridiplantae > Streptophyta > Magnoliopsida > Malvales > Malvaceae > Gossypium > Gossypium arboreum. The sequence continues at coordinate 60,753,082 of NC_069080.1, forward strand.
AATGAGATATTAATAAAAGCATATCATGTAAAATACAACATTGATCAATCATGCAGTTCACCAATTTAAAACCCTAGGGGTATATCGGTAATTATGCTCTTTAGGGTAATTTGGTAATTTTGCTCTTTAGGGTAATTTCGTGATCTACGCTCTTGCACAAGCTAATTCAGTAATTTTTATCGGTTTTATGCAATTTGATTCACCATCTACCTAACGAGCTAATTTGCCCATCTCTTACCCATATTGGTCCAGTAAGCCCATTGGGCCCGCTTTTGGCCCATCGAGCCCTTTTTTCGAAATACGCTAAAACGTCACGCTGAACGTGCTTACCACCTTGCGATGCGGATCTAACAATTACTCTATGACTTGAGAGCATTCGCATACCCACATGACCATGAAATGCGAATTTGGCATTTCGGCTTTTCCGAATTGAACTAAAGAAGGGTGCTCGGTACACACCGATTTGCGACGATCGCTCTTGAGATCTCTTCCGATATCCTACAATTGATTAGCACGGTGCTTATTTACAAACCATAATCACTAAACTCCAAAACTTAACTCACCCATGATCGAACCATGTCCCTACAAGCCTTTGAAATCTTACCTTTTGCCAAAATCGATAGCTAGCTCAAATCCGATTGCTCCAATGATTCACGCTTTCAATCCAACACTTAAGAAGGCACTAATCATTGATGAAAACGTCGATTAAAAACCTTTAGAGCCACATGCCCAATTCGACAGACCTCTCTATATTTTAGGGACTTGGCTTTTCCTAACTTTGTAAAATATAACCGGATCGAGATGATGAACACTTACCCTTACTCCTTTTTGATCTCCACGCAATCTGTGCAGATTTATCTTTCAAACGATGGTAAAAACTCGACTCCCGGAGTTCTGAAGTTTCGGCTATAAGCCCCCAATTCTATGGTTTTTCGGCTTTTGTGTGATGAAGGAGATGATAATGCGGGGCTACAACCTTGAAGTAGAATTGCGGTCAGGAATCCAGGATTAAGAAAAGATAATTTGTAAATTAATAAAAGCAAAAGAACATAGGAGAACCTGGCTTTAAAGAAATTGGCACAAGCAGTGATCACAGGATTTCGGCTTTTATGGATTCGGCAAAAGTGTTGATGAATAGTAGGTATGATGAATAGTTTGAAGAAGAAAAAATAGAAGAAGAAGGATAGGGAGGTGGTAGTTTGACTAGAGAGGAAAAGAGAAAAAGAACAATCCTAAGGTGTAAAAGCGAAGAAAAGCGGCACCAACAATACCCTAAGTGCGAAATACTAACAACATAGCCCCCTGCCGATTTTCCCTCTTCAATTCCCATAATTCGCCAACTCCTAGCCTCATCCAAATCCTTAAATCTCTCCCTTATCCCTCCTTAATCCAAGCATTTAAACCGATCCAACTCTCCTTTAGCGAAATCCACGAACTCCAACACTTACCCCTCCCGCACTAAAAAAAATAAATGCATCTATTTGCCAACAAAGGAATCGAACCTGGTCTTCCTCTATGCCCACACGCCACCTTTTAGGAGCTTAGTGGCGTCACCCTTGCCACTCTACCAAAGCTCTTTTGTGTCATAACTTACGCAGTTCTTCTTAAAAGCCCACTTAACCAAATCTCCTATTCACTTAAAAATCCCACCTTGATATTTTACCGTGTTTAGCTTAGTCTTGGGCCTTCTAAAGGTCTACTAACACATTTAAACATAATTCCAATATTTAGAACATGAAAATTTCAAGATTTACTAAAATCACAAAACCCAAAAAATCCCGAAAATCAAGGCATTACAACTAATATTTTTTTCCTTTCCGGTAATAATAATAATTTTATAAATATATCTAATAATAAAATTTCAAATATCAATAATACAGATACATAATAATAATTTTCATAAAATTTTCAAACATACATACATAATATTTTTCTAATAATAATAATACTAATTAAAATTTCATAAAATTTAAAATATCCGTAATAATAAATCTGATAAAAATTTTCTAGTGGTAATTTAATAAAATAAATTTTTTTCTAAACGATAATGTTTAAAACTTCCTAATTATTCAGGTTTTCTTCTATTCGAATCCCAGACTCAAAACCCAACTCTTCTAGGCCCCAAATTCAGGATGTTACAGTGACCCTTGTTTTGTAATTTTGTTACACTTTTCTAAAATGTTTCAAATTAGTCCCTATTTTGTTTTAAATTATTTTAGAGCTTTTGTAAGCTCAATTTAACACGCTTTTGACTATATGATTGATGACTAAATCGTTTATTAAAAATTTAAATTAATATAGCATGATTTTGTTCTATTATAAGCGGTAGCATCCTGTAACCCTAACTCGACGAAAGAGAAGGGTGAAGGGTGTTACAAAATATCACAAACTGGCTCGATTTTCAAAATTTTAATTTTTTTCTATGCAATAAAATTGTTTTCAAAGCAAATATTTTCCAACAATTGATGCTAGAGCCAAGTTAGTCTAAATTGATACTGAATATTTCTCTCTTTTCCATGTGTGTTAAAATTTGGACAAGATTCTTGTATTTATCAGAATGTTTGGGGATATGTATGTGAATGAATGTAGAACTAAACCCTATAGTTATGGAGAAGACTAAATACTAAAAAGATTAAGAAGAAAACTAAGAAAACTTAGCTAAAACTTGTGTATAAAATGTGACTTGTGTGTCCCTCTCTCTCCAATTGATTGGCGTTGAAGTTAGACAAGGACTACCCCTGCAGTGATTTTTTGTTTCCTCATGACAGTGATATAGTGATATCCTCATCATTCTTGAAATGTCAGGTTACTTAGGTGATCTGCCATGAAATACACTATTATTTACATCATTTTTACACATAACTTTAGCTTGTTGAATAGTTAAACCAAAACATCTTAGTATATCTTTAGGTTTTCATGCTTAAAATAGTAATTTTTGTTTTTTAGTAGTTTTGAGCACATTCTATATATCTAAATAAGGTTACATGGTCTTGTAGGACAAATCAAGAGCTAAAGATGTATATTCAGGACAAAATTGATGCCTATGTTGCGACACTAAAATACTGATGTATCAACATCGAAGACAGAAGCTAAAAACAAGTTTTGGAGCAAAACTGCCCTTGATTTCGTGACATGATCCCTCGATGTCACAATACTAGATGCCAATGTTGCAACACTACAAACCTATGTCGCAACACAACTCTTGCACATCCCAAAAATTCCCTACACGTGAAATATGCATTTTGAAGGCAAATTAGGAATATTTTTCCTAGTCAAACTCTTTGTACTTCAAGGACAATATAGGCATTTTAATATTCTGAGTTTAGCCTATATAAAGACCATTGTAATAAGTTTAAACAGACAATTTTAAGGAGGTAGAAAATATAGTTATGGTTTTTATTTCATTTTTAGTTTTTACTTAGGGTATCTTATGTTCTTGTAACAGAAGATTCTATTCCGAAGTGAAACTCTTGCAAGTGCAGATTGTTCTGGAGCCATGCTTTCATTGATAAATCCATAAGCATCTCTTTTCCTTTATATCTCTTTCTTTAACATTGATTAGTTGAATGTTTGTGTAAATATTATAATTAATTTTTACTTCATACATATCTCACATGTTTTAATTGTTCTGATCTTATTAATTGATTGAATAATAGAGTTTCTTAGCAAATTAGTTGTTTGGGAGATGAAGAACTTAAACCCTAGGTTTGAAAGCCCTAAGAACTCATTTTGTTGGGAATTAACCCAAAATTGGTATGGCCTATCCATGAACACCTTAACCCTGTACAAGTCTAGACTGTAAGGTCAGAAGATAAGTAGTTCTTGCTAACTCATTATTATAATGGACGTATTGGAATATCCTACTAGGGTATCGATTAGTTGATTCATTAGAACCCTACATCAATAATTAATTGGGTAAAACAACTTGATCTAGGCTAAAGGAACTTGCATAGTCGAAACAAGGGATAGGAGAAGCCGATGCATGAACTTAGGAGTAGATTTAGGTTTAAATCAATTTATTTAGTTTATTAATATTATTATCATCTTGCTTCCATGTTAACACTACTAATTCGTGACTCAAGTATAATAATAATTGTAAGACCCTGAATTTGGGCCTAGAAGTTTTGGGCCTTGAGCATGGGAGCAGTTGAAGGTAGCTTATAATATTTTGTTGTGCATGTAAATTTCGTTAATAAAGGCTTGTTTTAGTGGTTAAGTGTGCTGAGAAGTGTTGGAGAAGTCCTGGGTTCAAACCTGGACTCTAGCAAAAATTTTTGTTTAAGGTGAATCAAATCCTGGGTGTAGTTGGTAGGCCGTAAGAATATTGTTGGAGAAATTGTGCCACAAAAAGCCTTGTGGTCTAGTGGCAAAGTAGCGCCACATAAAAGGCAATAAGGTGGCGTCATAGAGTTGGCAATGAGGTCCAGGGTTCGAAACTCATGGCAATCAAAGAGCATTTATTTTGCTAACAGGGGGCTGCAAGAGTTGGTGTTGAATTTAAACTTTGATGATGGAGGGATCCCACATCGGGAAGCTAACATAAGAGTGGATGCGAAGTTGGCTTTAAATAGAGAGAACCATGAGGAGAGTAAAGGTACCTTTCTTGGCTAATCCCTTTCGCTTTATGGCGTGCTCGTTTGGGTTGGGCGTCGGCTAAGAGTGCTTGGAGCGCGGATTAACTCCAGTCTCCTATCAGGTGTGTATTTTTCACTACTCTAGCTGTAGGATGGCTACTTCGGGCCGCGATAGGCCGAAAAGGGCCATGTGGGCCCAATGGGCCCAATTGGATAAGTTGTTTGATTGTGTAGTAAATATTGGACTAAGCTAGGTGAATCTCATATTTGTGGCTAGATTTGGGCTAAAAAGGCCACACGAGCGTGTGGGGCCATTTGGGCCGACAATAGGCTTTAGGCCCATTCGTATTGTTATCCCTGTTTAGAATTCTTTAGTTTACCAAATTACTGAAATACACTCGACTTGTAAAATTACCAAAGTACCCCCGACTTACAGAATTATCGTTTTACCTCTGATTCACAAAATTATTGAAATACCCCTGTAGGGTAGAATTACTGAAACACCCCTGTATGGTAGAATTATCGAAATACCCTTGTAGGGTAGAAATATTGAAATACCCCTATAGGGTAGAATTACCGAGATACCTGTGTGGGGTAAAATTACCATTTTGCCCCTAGAGTGTTAAATGACTGTTTTGCCCTTATGGGCAAGTGACTGACTTGGACTGTGTGGTTGACGAATTTGATTGTGAATATATGTTGGTGATATGAATGACTTGACTGTGATTGTTTGATTCAAATATGGGCATGACATTCTGCATACATGACATGTTGCATAGGTTGGGATTTTGTACGGAGGAAGATCTGATCTGTTAGGATCGCATGGTTGCTTGAAGACTGTGGATCCACTGGTGGCTTTTAAGCCCAATATATGATTATTGATGACTCTGTGTCGATCATATTTACCCGAGGCTGTGTTCCGACTATATTACCGTCGTTGATGGCTATGTGCCTAACATGATACAACTACCAATGGCTTAAAGCCAATTATTCTGATTATGGCTTTGCGCCAACCTACATATGGCTCTGTGCCAACCTGATTATGGCTGTGTGCCAAATGTATTTGCCTAAGGCTATGTGCCAATATATGGTTATTGACGACTTTGTGTTGATCATGTGACAGCCCTAAAGTGACCCTAGTCGGAAAGCGGTTTCGGGACCGCTAAACCGAGTCACCAAATTATTTGGATGTGATATTTATGGTCTAAAATATGTGAATATGAATGTGCAAAAAAATTTTTAAGCTTCGATTTAGTTAATTACATGTGAATGGAGTACATAGGACTTATGTGAGAAAATTTAGAAATGTGCTAGGCAAATGTAAAATGGCCTATCAATACATGTGGGAAAGTGTTTGTCCTTGCATGTCAAATTAGCCAAATTGAAGCATAGTGGCCAGCCATGCTATGGGTGGAAACATGTCACAAACATGTTGGGTTAGTGATGTATGTAAGGAAGAATTAAATAATGAAAGGGAGGAGTGATGAAAAAAAAAAATGGTCTCATCCATGCCCCCCCCCTTTTTGCCGTGAATGGAAGAAAGAAAACAAAGAAAAAAATGTTTTGTTCATCCTTGAACATCCTTGGCCAAATAGAGGAAAGAAAGGAATGGGAGGAGCTTGAGAAAATCGGCTATGGTGATTTGCTAGACAAAGGTATGTGTGATGTTGTCCATGAGATGCATGCATGTTTTAGTTGGTAGCTTGAGTTCTACCTAGCCCATGGTCTAAATCTTGCTAGGTCATGGAAATGACACTCGGCCATGGATGCATCATTCTTGCTTGGTGTTGATGTCATTTACATGCTAAAAATGAAGCTTTGTAATGATGCATGTGATGGTGGATTGATGTTTTAAGGTTTAATAGAGTTTAAGCTAGTAAATACTTAATTTTTGGTATTTATATGAGAAAGAGATGAACTTGAAATTTTTGAATTTACATGAATAAATCTTTTGGTTTGTCTTAGTATTAAATTGAAGGGAATGCCATAGGTGCTTGAATGTACTAACTAGATATTGTTGTATATACATCTCTCAATGGGTTCGGCTTTGTGCATGAATTTGGGGGATTAAACCTTGAATGATGTTATGTATAAGTTTCGACTATGAATCTTTGTGTTTAATTTCTTTATGTGTTGATGCTCAAATTGAAAAAGGGATGTTAGTTATGTTATAACATTTGTTTAATAAGGAAAGGACATGAGCTTAAAGCTTGAGTAGCATTCGGTATTAGAGTAAGTTAAAATTTGTTAGAAAATAACTCCCAAGTTAGTGAATCACGAGTTAAGAAAGGATTTGGGTTGAATATATATATATGTATTCGGCAATGGGATAAAATGTGTATTAAGGTAAGTTTCAAGGTGATTAATCGGCTATGAAATTAGCTAAATTGAATAGGTATGTTTAATGATATGCTTAGTATAATGTATGATCTTATAACTTCGGTTTGATACTTGAGATAAAGGTTAGATGTATGATTGGATTTTGGTATGTGTTAAACTGGTCAATCAAAGATTAAATGATATGTGAGTGCCAAATGTGATTGTTAAGTGACTAATATTAGTTAAGTACTTAAGCAAATCTATTGTTTTACTTAAGCTTAAGAGCAAAGAGGATCGAAGTCGGATGGGGAAAAGAAAAGTAAGCGAATAGCCGTGGACATCTAATCGTCGACCACATCCGAGGTAAGTTTTAAGCGATTAATCGTTGAGTAAATTCACTCATAATAGGACATAATGAGTTGATTTGATAAGATATGATGTGGCTATGATATGTCTTAAGCCCAAATGGTAAGTTCATAAGTGTTTGGACTTGGAAAGTTAAGAGCAAATTGTAATAAATTGCTTGGACAGCAGCAGTAATGTGATTTTAGAAAATCACTATAAATTGTTGGTGTGGAATTATAGGCTGAATAAAACATGTAATCAAAGCTTAGTTGGTCTAGTTTCTTATAAAAGAGACTGTGGAAGCAAAGAAAATTCCTATGAAGAGATATCTAAAGTTGTGCGGGACAGTGTAGGAATGACTCCGAAATCCCCTGTTCTGTTTTTGGAAAATCATTATAATTTGTAGAAAAATGGTTATGAGATAAGATTTATATGCTTAGACTCCTTAATGAGTCTAGTTTCAAATGAAATCAAGTAGAACATACTTTGAATTCTGTACAATGAGAATTTTGATTTGTAGTGAAGACTGGTCAGGTTCGTCAAACAGTGAAACAGGGGAAACTTTAAGAAAAATCTGGTATTGATTGGCCAAACCAAAAATTCTGAAAATTTCATGGATGGAAGATATGTGAGCCTATATTCTGAGAAAATTAACGGCAAGTGATTTGGAGTCTTGTAGCTCCAGGTATAAATAATTTAGTGACCATTGCTCAGGAAAACAGCTCGTAGCGAATATGTGAATTTGTTGTGATTTTGTTTTAGTTGCTCATAAGCTATTGATTGATCCCATATTGAATTCTAAAGTGTGATAGTGTAAAATGATACATGAGTGTTAGATGGATCTCTGATATCAAGATTCGTGAAAATGTATATATATGTGATGAGGCCTAATGGTCGATGTGATGAATGTGAAAATGTATGTATATGTGATAAGGCCTAATGGCGATGTGATGAATGTGAAAATGTATATATATGTGATGAGGCCTAATGGTCGATGCGATGAATGCGAAAATGTATGTATATGTGATAAGGCCTAATGGCCGATGTGATGAATCTGAAAATGTATATATATGTGATGAGGCCTAATGGCCGATGCGATGAATGCGAAAATGTATGTATATGTGATAAGGCCTAATGGCGATGTGGTGAATCGAAAGTATATGTATATGTGATAAGGCCTAATGGCGATGTGGTGAATCTGAAAGTATAATTAGGCCGATGTGGTGAATGCGAAAGTATATGTATATGTGATAAGGCCTAATGGCCGATGTGGTGAATGCGAAAGTATATGTATATGTGATGAGGCCTAATGGCGATGTGGTGAATGCGAAAGTATATGTATATGTGATGAGGCCTAATGGCCGATGTGGTGAATGTGAAAGTGTATGTATATGTGATAAGGCCTAATGGCCGATGTGATGAATGTGAAAGTGTATATATATATGTGGTAAAGCCGAATGGCTAATGTGAATGTTGTAACATGTGATTAAGTGTACATGAAACTTGGAAATATGTTCCGGGTGAGACCCGATGACTACGTGTGGAGATTATGTCCGGGTACGACCCGATGACTACGTGTGGAGATTATGTCCGGGTAAGACTTCGTAATAAGAATTGCTTGTAAATATACGCAATGCGAAAGGTTAAACAGGTATGTACTCCAAGTTTACATGTGAGCTTAATTTAAACTAAACCATAAGGTAGTTATGTGATGTATACGAGAGAAATCTATGAGGCTACTCCCATGATTATGATGAGATGTGCATATTCGGAAAAGGGATGGTATGCCCAAAGGAAGAGTGAAATAAAAATACGAACAACTATGTGATAATTTGATTGTTATCTGTTGACCTTGCTTAAAACTTACTAAGCATTGTAATGCTTACTCCGTTTACTCTGTTTCCTCTGCCTTATAGGTCTCATTCTTGAAGCTCTGTGCTCGGGGATCGTCGACAACTAGTCACACTATCGCTATCCACTGTTTGGTACTGCTACGTTTTGGAATATCTTATGGCATGTATAGAATAGACTAGTAGTGAGAGGATATCATGGTTAATGTATAGGACTACCCTTTGCTGTTTTTCAAGTCGTTTTGTGATGTATGTATGTACAGCCATGCGAAAATGGCTCGTAAAAGTGGAGTATGGCATTAGACCATTTGTGTTTATGTATATATGTATGGTTTCATGATGTGACTACGGACTGAATGGAAGTGTTGGGCAAATGATTAGCCATTGGAATGGCTAAATATGATTATATGTGGACCTATGTATGACAAAACTCTAGTTGGTCCATGGAAACTAAGAGATAGGTAAAGTTTACCTTGAAAACAGATGCTGGCAGCAGCAGTGGTGTGGATTTGAAAAATCATTAAAATTTGTAGGAATGGAATTAAATAGTTAATAAATTATGTAAATAAACCTTGATGAATCTACTTTCATATGGAAGAAACTAAACGGTCATATGAGTTGTATGTTAAGAGATATTAAAGTTCTCGTGAAACAGGGCCAGAACGGTTTCTGGATCCCTGTTCCAACTTTGGAAATTCATTGTAAATTAACCAGAGATAATTAGGAGTCATGCCATACATGTATAGATTCCTCTCTGAGTCTAGTTTCTATAGAAACAAACGGCATCAGTATTGAAGCCCTTTACAGGGAGATATCCAATTCGTAACACACGAAGGTCAGTGTAGTCGATCCCTGCAACAGGGAGACTTTAACTAATAAACTGTACTAATTTACTTGACCAAAATTCTATAAAAATTCTGTAGATGGACATATGAGTCTAGTTTCAGGGAAAAATTACGAATCTGATTTTCGAGTTGTGGAACTCAAGTTATGATTTTTAAGGTGACAGTGACGCAGTTAGCCATCGTCTGAAAAATTTTTTAATTGGATGCGAGTAAATGAATTAGTCGGTTAGCACCTCGTGTTCGACTCGTAACGGTCTCGGGTTCGGGTGTTACAAATTTATTGGTATCGAGCTACGGTTTAGTCGATTCTAGGACTAACGTAGCACGTGTGAGTCTATTTATACATGCCATAAAGTGATAAAATGATAGTGTGATGATTTTTACTAGTAAAAGGTGGTTCTTGCATTGTAATGAATCTTGATCCCGATCGAGCTGTAGCAAGCTTCGACTATGAGAATTTGCGATATAACTTCACTTAGATATGCCTAAACTATTAAGTTGATCAGGTGCGTATCATGTACTCGTATTTGAATTTCGATTCGGATTGAATTAAGGGTATATGTGATTTTGTATGTGGCTATGGAGTTTGGAAGTTGAATGGTCGATAAGCATGTTGTGTTTGTAATCAAGTAATGTAAATGATATACTAATGTGTATTGCTATATGTGTATATGTACATGAGAATTGAGAATGAAATATGGATGTGGCGTGATTATTGATATATGTATGCGTGAGCATTTGAATGATACCCGGGCTAAGTCCCGAAGGCATTTATGCTAGTGAATATATCCGGGCTAAGACCCGAAGGTATTTGTGTGAGTTGTTATACCCGGGTTAAGACCCGAAGGCAATTGTGCTTGTGGTTTTATCCGGCTAAGTTCCGAAGAGCATCCGTGCTAGTGATGTATCCGGACTAAGTTCCGAAGAGCATTCTGCTAGTGATGTATCCGGACTAAGTTCCGAGGAGCATTCGTGCTAGTGATGTATCCGGACTAAGTTCCGAAGAGCATTCGTGCTAGTGATGCATCCGGGCTAGGTCCCGAAGAGCAATCATGCTGGTGGCGTGTATTCGGACTTCGTGCCTAGTAGGCTTCGTCTTGGTAAATTGAGCAAAGTTTAAGTGTTCATTACTATCACAATTCAAATTTATATGAGACGATATGTTTAAAAGTGTACATACGTGATGTTTATAGACTTGGGTAAGTCATTTCAATGTGTAATAACGAATGAATAAGAGCACTATGTGTGTGAATGATTAGAGGCCTTTGTGTGTGTGTAAATCCCTTTAACCGAGCACTATGAGTGCGAGATCGGTCGATGGGCACTAAGTGTGTGAAGTGGAATTCATGTAAGACCTCGTGCAGGGACGAAGGCATTGATTTGAGATAATGTGTAAGACCATGCAGGACATGGCAGTGACTCGATATATGAGAATATGTAAGACCATATCTAGGATATGGCATTGTAAGAACTATATGTGCTTGAATTAGTTGAGCCCTTACAAGTAAGTAGTCGCTCGGTTGATAAACGAGCTACCGGCCCTTAGCTAAGTTGATCTTTTGTGTATGAACATAAGGGTTGGTAATGTGAAGTAAGTTTTGAGTAAATAGAGCTTAAATTATGATTTGATTAGATCATGTTTTAAGCAAATCGAAATCATGCTCTTGGTGTGTGGCTATTCAGCGAAATTGTAAATATGATAAGTGTCTTGTGTTTGAGCTTTGGTAATGAGAATGTAATAAGAATGTGTATTGATTTGTTGATATATGTGCTTGGTTATTGAATGGTATCCGGCTAAGTCCCGAGGCTTTTGTGCTAAGTGACTAAATCTGGGCTAATTCGAAGGCAATTGTGCGAATCACTATAACCGGACTATGTCCCAAGACAATCGGCGAGTCGCTATATCCGGTTAAATCCAGAAGATGCGTGATTCGGAGATGAGCAATCTTGCTGTAAAATTTCAGTTAATACGCTTGCAAAAATTCCAGCAATGAGGTATGTTCGTATGTGCTTAATGAATTAAATGTTCGGTGTGTGGAAGTTGAATATTGAGATACGATGGAGTTATAAAGGATATTTATTGGGATGTTTGAGTATATGTGTAATTTCGGCCAGAGTTACAGACTTATACATGGATGAAAATATGGGTTACAAATATGTGGGTTGATGATGTGAATTATACATGTTAGTATGTGCTTGATATGTGTTTGAAATGCATTTGTGAATTAAATTAAGTGATTATTGCTTATGAAATCAAGAGAATGAGATATATGTTCATACTTGTAGAAATGTTTATGTATTTGTTTTGAGATAAGAAAATGATTTTATAGATCGATGTGAAATCAATAATGAATTACAATTGCTATCGATGAGCTAATGTTTATATGAATATAATTCAATAAGAGGACGTTATTCTAAACTATGCATCGGTAGAAATTTTAGGGACGAAAATTTCTTAAGTGGGGGAGAGTTGTGACAGCCCTAAAGTGACCCTAGTCGGAAAGCGGTTTCGGGACCGCTAAACCGAGTCACCAAATTATTTGGATGTGATATTTATGGTCTAAAATATGTGAATATGAATGTGCAAAAAATTTTTAAGCTTGATTTAGTTAATTACATGTGAATGGAGTACATAGGACTTATGTGAGAAAATTTAGAAATGTGCTAGGCAAATGTAAAATGGCCTATCAATACATGTGGGAAAGTGTTTGTCCTTGCATGTCAAATTAGCCAAATTGAAGCATAGTGGCCAGCCATGCTATGGGTGGAAACATGTCACAAACATGTTGGGTTAGTGATGTATGTAAGGAAGAATTAAATAATGAAAGGGAGGAGTGATGAAAAAAAAAATGGTCTCATCCATGCCCCCCCCCTTTTTGCCGTGAATGGAAGAAAGAAAACAAAGAAAAAAAATGTTTTGTTCATCCTTGAACATCCTTGGCCAAATAGAGGAAAGAAAGGAATGGGAGGAGCTTGAGAAAATCGGCTATGGTGATTTGCTAGACAAAGGTATGTGTGATGTTGTCCATGAGATGCATGCATGTTTTAGTTGGTAGCTTGAGTTCTACCTAGCCCATGGTCTAAATCTTGCTAGGTCATGGAAATGACACTCGGCCATGGATGCATCATTCTTGCTTGGTGTTGATGTCATTTACATGCTAAAAATGAAGCTTTGTAATGATGCATGTGATGGTGGATTGATGTTTTAAGGTTTAATAGAGTTTAAGCTAGTAAATACTTAATTTTTGGTATTTATATGAGAAAGAGATGAACTTGAAATTTTTGAATTTACATGAATAAATCTTTTGGTTTGTCTTAGTATTAAATTGAAGGGAATGCCATAGGTGCTTGAATGTACTAACTAGATATTGTTGTATATACATCTCTCAATGGGTTCGGCTTTGTGCATGAATTTGGGGGATTAAACCTTGAATGATGTTATGTATAAGTTTCGACTATGAATCTTTGTGTTTAATTTCTTTATGTGTTGATGCTCAAATTGAAAAAGGGATGTTAGTTATGTTATAACATTTGTTTAATAAGGAAAGGACATGAGCTTAAAGCTTGAGTAGCATTCGGTATTAGAGTAAGTTAAAATTTGTTAGAAAATAACTCCCAAGTTAGTGAATCACGAGTTAAGAAAGGGATTTGGGTTGAATATATATATATGTATTCGCAATGGGATAAAATGTGTATTAAGGTAAGTTTCAAGGTGATTAATCGGCTATGAAATTAGCTAAATTGAATAGGTATGTTTAATGATATGCTTAGTATAATGTATGATCTTATAACTCGGTTTGATGCTTGAGATAAAGGTTAGATGTATGATTGGATTTTGGTATGTGTTAAACTGGTCAATCAAAGATTAAATGATATGTGAGTGCCAAATGTGATTGTTAAGTGACTAATATTAGTTAAGTACTTAAGCAAATCTATTGTTTTACTTAAGCTTAAGAGCAAAGAGGATCGAAGTCGGATGGGGAAAAGAAAGTAAGCGAATAGCCGTGGACATCTAATCGTCGACCACATCCGAGGTAAGTTTTAAGCGATTAATCGTTGAGTAAATTCACTCATAATAGGACATAATGAGTTGATTTGATAAGATATGATGTGGCTATGATATGTCTTAAGCCCAAATGGTAAGTTCATAAGTGTTTGGACTTGGAAAGTTAAGAGCAAATTGTAATAAATTGCTTGGACAGCAGCAGTAATGTGATTTTAGAAAATCACTATAAATTGTTGGTGTGGAATTATAGGCTGAATAAAACATGTAATCAAAGCTTAGTTGGTCTAGTTTCTTATAAAAGAGACTGTGGAAGCAAAGAAAATTCCTATGAAGAGATATCTAAAGTTGTGCGGGACAGTGTAGGAATGACTCAAATCCCTGTTCTGTTTTTGGAAAATCATTATAATTTGTAGAAAAATGGTTATGAGATAAGATTTATATGCTTAGACTCCTTAATGAGTCTAGTTTCAAATGAAATCAAGTAGAACATACTTTGAATTCTGTACAATGAGAATTTTGATTTGTAGTGAAGACTGGTCAGGTTCGTCAAACAGTGAAACAGGGAAACTTTAAGAAAAATCTGGTATTGATTGGCCAAACCAAAATTCTGAAAATTTCATGGATGGAAGATATGTGAGCCTATATTCTGAGAAAATTAACGGCAAGTGATTTGGAGTCTTGTAGCTCCAGGTATAAATAATTTAGTGACCATTGCTCAGGAAAACAGCTCGTAGCGAATATGTGAATTTGTTGTGATTTTGTTTTAGTTGCTCATAAGCTATTGATTGATCCCATATTGAATTCTAAAGTGTGATAGTGTAAAATGATACATGAGTGTTAGATGGATCTCTGATATCAAGATTCGTGAAAATGTATATATATGTGATGAGGCCTAATGGTCGATGTGATGAATGTGAAAATGTATGTATATGTGATAAGGCCTAATGGCCGATGTGATGAATGTGAAAATGTATATATATGTGATGAGGCCTAATGGTCGATGCGATGAATGCGAAAATGTATGTATATGTGATAAGGCCTAATGGCGATGTGATGAATCTGAAAATGTATATATATGTGATGAGGCCTAATGGCCGATGCGATGAATGCGAAAATGTATGTATATGTGATAAGGCCTAATGGCCGATGTGGTGAATGCTGAAAGTATATGTATATGTGATAAGGCCTAATGGCCGATGTGGTGAATCTGAAAGTATAATTAGGCCGATGTGGTGAATGCGAAAGTATATGTATATGTGATAAGGCCTAATGGCGATGTGGTGAATCGAAAGTATATGTATATGTGATGAGGCCTAATGGCCGATGTGGTGAATCGAAAGTATATGTATATGTGATGAGGCCTAATGGCGATGTGGTGAATGTGAAAGTGTATGTATATGTGATAAGGCCTAATGGCCGATGTGATGAATGTGAAAGTGTATATATATATGTGGTAAAGCCGAATGGCTAATGTGAATGTTGTAACATGTGATTAAGTGTACATGAAACTTGGAAATATGTTCGGGTGAGACCCGATGACTACGTGTGGAGATTATGTCCGCATGCGACCCGATGACTACGTGTGGAGATTATGTCCGGGTAAGACTTAGTAATAAGAATTGCTTGTAAATATACGCAATCTAAAGGTTAAGCAGTATGTACTCCAAGTTTACATGTGAGCTTAATTTAAACTAAACCATAAGGTAGTTATGTGATGTATCTGAGAGAAATCTATGAGGCTACTCCCATGATTATGATGAGATGTGCATATTCGGAAAAGGGATGGTATGCCCAAAGGAAGAGTGAAATAAAAATACGAACAACTATGTGATAATTTGATTGTTATCTGTTGACACTGCTTAAAACTTACTAAGCATTGTAATGCTTACTCCGTTTACTCTGTTTCCTCGCCTTATAGGTCTCATTGCGGACTACGAGGCTCGAGGATCGTCAAAGCAACTAGTCACACTATCGCTATCCACTGTTTGGTACTGCTACGTTTTGGAATATCTTATGGCATGTATAGAATAGACTAGTAGTGAGAGGATATCATGGTTAATGTATAGGACTACCCTTTGCTGTTTTTCAAGTGCGTTTTGTGATGTATGTATGTACAGCCATGCGAAAATGGCTCGTAAAAGTGGAGTATGGCATTAGACCATTTGTGTTTATGTATATATGTATGGTTTCATGATGTGACTACGGACTGAATGGAAGTGTTGGGCAAATGATTAGCCATTGGAATGGCTAAATATGATTATATGTGGACCTATGTATGACAAAACTCTAGTTGGTCCATGGAAACTAAGAGATAGGTAAAGTTTACCTTGAAAACAGATGCTGGCAGCAGCAGTGGTGTGGATTTGAAAAATCATTAAAATTTGTAGGAATGGAATTAAATAGTTAATAAATTATGTAAATAAACCTTGATGAATCTACTTTCATATGGAAGAAACTAAACGGTCATATGAGTTGTATGTTAAGAGATATTAAAGTTCTCGTGAAACAGGGCCAGAACGGTTTCTGGATCCCCTGTTCCAACTTTGGAAATTCATTGTAAATTAACCAGAGATAATTAGGAGTCATGCCATACATGTATAGATTCCTCTCTGAGTCTAGTTTCTATAGAAACAAACGGCATCAGTATTGAAGCCCTTTACAGGGAGATATCCAATTCGTAACACACGAAGGTCAGTGTAGTCGATCCCTGCAACAGGGAGACTTTAACTAATAAACTGTACTAATTGACTTGACCAAAATTCTATAAAAAATCTGTAGATGGACATATGAGTCTAGTTTCAGGAAAAATTACGAATCTGATTTTCGAGTTGTGGAACTCAAGTTATGATTTTTAAGGTGACAGTGACGCAGTTAGCCAGTCGTCTGAAAAATTTTTTAATTGGACTGCGAGAGTAAATGAATTAGTCGGTTAGCACCTCGTGTTCGACTCCGGTAACGGTCTCGGGTTCGGGGTGTTACAGATCACATTTAACTAGGGTTGTGTGCCGGTTATGTTACTCTAGTTGATGGCTATGTGCCTAACATAATGCAGTTATCGATGGCTTTGTGCCACGTATTCTATTAAGTGCCTTTTTCACATTATCTGATTTTGGTGACTCTGTCACAATATCTGTTCTGGCAGCCATGCTACAAATTCTATGGTGTGTAGCGGATGGGTGGGTCGAGTTGTCTCCCCACATGGTGTAAGGTTGGTATGGGGGTGTATACGGCTAGATTGGGTTGGGATTGCATTCACATTCTGGTTCTTATTCTATTACGACATCGATTCTAATTACGTAACCTAATTCGATTACGATTACATTACGATATCGATTACGATTACGTCACCTAATTCTAATTCGATTCGATTACATCACCGATTCTAATTCTGATTCTAGTTTTGATAATGTTTCTTGATACGTAATGGGCTAAGGCCCATCTGTCTTGTCTGTTATAATGGGCTAAGGGCCAATTGATCTTGGCTTCGTAAGTAGAAATGGGGCAGGACTTTTAATTCTTTTATATGACTGACTGATCCTTTTATATAGTAGGGGATCTCACACTGATTTTTCGTAAACTCACCCCGTTTATTAACCTTTTAGGTAATTTCCAGCCTTAGACGGATCGGAGCTACGAGGGGCTCGGAGGAAGCCACACACACTGTTTATTTTACAATTTTGATTATTACATTTAAATGTTTTTATGTGGGTTGTAGTAAAGCCGTTGTAATTTTCTGGATTTCAAATTTGGAATTTTATTTATTGTTCTTATAATTCTAGTATTAGAACACAATTTTCCAAAGCAACTATTGTTGTTCAAAACATCATGTATCCGTAATTGTGTTTAAATTACGCTTCCGCAACTGCCAAGATTTTTACAAAGTTGTTAAGAATGTTATTCAGCTGAGGTTTCCTAACAAGGTTTAAAAAGGGTATAAGTTTTTAATTATTAAGAAGGGTTTTTAATGGAAATATGGTTTTCGAAAAACACTTCAATGTGACACGCCAGATTCGAGCCAAACTTTCAGGCCGGGTTTGGGGTGTTACAATAATTATTTCCTATAATTAGTTTGATAAGTTCCCCCAAACTGCAATCCCTTGGGTACGATCCCTAGAGTACTTACCTACTTCGTTGTAACTATATTATAACCTGACTCGTATACTTATGAACACCGCCTTAAATCTATACCTTTAGTTGTAGTATTCACACTCTAAACGTTGGTACATCGAAAGACAGTCAAGTTGTTGGCGTTATTGCCGAGGATTGCAACAATGATAATTGTTATTAAATTAATTATTTATGAATAATACTAATCAAAAGATGAATGAGCTAGATAGTGTGCTATTTTTTGCATTATTTTTTTCTTAAATTTTATTTATCGTTCACCTTGTTGACTAGACAATTTAATTATGGAAAGTTTTGATTACAAGTGGTTTAATAATGAAAGGACTCATTGGGAAAACAAAAGGAACTACATAACAGGTTTGTCAAACGGAGCCACGATGAACCAACAAAGTGATGATAATGGGTGTAAGGACAATGAGTACTTTTACGAACCTCTTTATTAGTCATACGAAAAAGACAATGATATACCCAAACACTCAGATGAATCTCTTTATGACCTACATAAAATTCCTTCATGTGAAACTGTTGAGCCATCCAATTTTGAAAGATTATCAAACCTGTCAAACATGATGAAACATATGAGGAAAATACTCCAAGAGATACCTGAGGCACTACCTCCAAGGGAAGAGGTTCTAACAGCCCTTTTTGGGGTTAATCAGAATAGTGGTTTTGGGACCACAATCCAAATTAAAAATGCCTATTTTATTATTTTAATAAGTTCTACAGCATGATAGATTAATTATGTGAAAGTTTCGTAAAGAAATTTTACCGTTTAAATGCTTAATTCGGCAAAAAGGATTAAATCGCATAACATGTAAAAGTTGCATTCTATTAGTTAAAGGAGTTATATAGCCTTGGCTTTATAATATAGTGGCCTTGAATGGTAAAGAGTCCATCATATAACGTGAGTGGACACTGATGGACAACCATTATGTGTTTTTAATGTTTTAATATTAAGGTTAAATATGGTATTTGGTAGTTGTGACAGCCCAAAATTGACCCTAGTCGGGATGTGGTTTCGGGACCACAAAATCGAGGCATAAAAATAATTTAAAATTTATTTTGATGCCTATGATATGTGTTAATTTGTGTGTGACATTTTTGATGTTTCGATTTAGTGTTATAAATGCGAATTTCACTAGAAAGGACCTAGTAGTGAACTTTGAAAGTATGATGGGGAAATGTGTGATGACTAGTTGCTCATGCATGCAAAAATAAGGGATTTGCATGTCAAATTCCCCCCCCCCCAACATGAAGTGGCCGGCCATGGCAAGAGAGGATGGGCAAAACATGTCATGAAACATGTTTTGTTGGTGCATTAGGGAGAAATAATAAACAAAGGTGTATGGGTAAGAAAAGAATGAAAAAAAAAATGTGTGTGAGTGTGGTATTCCCCCCATTGCCGTGAGTTGTAGAGAAAGAAAGAAAAATTTTGTTCATCCTTTCTTTGAGCCAAAACTAAGGAAGAAGGAGGATTTTTGCTTCATGCTTGGTTTGGAAGAGATCTAGAAGGAGATTTGGCTAAGTTTGCATCAAGATTAAGGTATGTATGAGGTTGTGTTAGGAGTTTCATGCATGTTTTGGTTGCTAACTTGATGTGCATGTTAGCCATGGCTCAAATCTTTGTTATGCCATGGAAATGGTATTTGGCCAAAGTTGTTATGGTGATAAAGCCATTGCATGCTAAGTGTGAAGCTTGATGATGATGCATGCAATGATGGATTGTCTACTCTTGAGTAAGATTTTGAGTTTTCTTTTGTTTAATCATGATTGAAGTTGAAAAGGGCATGATTGTCATATTCGCCATGATGCATTCATGAGCATGGTTCATGCTTCTTGCATGTTAGTTAAAATTTGTGTTTTGGATGGCTATGGACACCTTGAAATTCGCCATGCTCATATATGTATATATATGTTTGCACATGATGTTTTGGTTATGAACTAAGTGATGAATATGTTTGTTTAAAGAAGAAGATGTTGAAGAATGATTGTGAAATTGCAAGCACATTCGGCCTAGCACACATATGAGTGCTTGATTCTATATTATAAGTTTTGAGCTACAATATGCAAAGCATTAACTAGTAAAATGCATGCTGTTTTTGTGAGGTATTAAGTGCATAATTGGCCTCAACATGTACATGAATATTCGGCCTTGGGTAGCCTATTGAAGGCCTTAGCTTTTCCTTGATGCTCGAATAAATTGTATTGAATTGCTTGATGTAGTATAAAATGTGCATGACCATTGTGTATTCAAGCTAAAGAGTGGCCATATGACCATTTAAACTCCTTGTCATATTCGCCATAAGCTAGCACAATGAGGTTTTAATAAATTGAATTTGTTTGAATTAGCTCAAGAGCTAAGAGGGCCACAATTGGACAAGGGAAGGAAAAAGTGATCGAATAGCCGTAAAAGCCGTTCGACAACATCCGAGGTAAGTCCTCAAGAAGTGACCTTACTTGAATTATGTGGAATGAAATATGGATGTATTGATTATTGATTTATGTGGGTATGAGTATTGAATAATGCCCGGCTAAGTCCCGGCGATTATGCTAGTGATTATAATTGTGTTTGAGCCTTAGTAACGAGAATGAAATATGTATGTCCAATGATTATTGATGTATGTGTGCATGAGAAATTGAATGATATCCGGGCTAAGCCCAAGACAATTATGCTGGAAATTATATCCGGGTTAAGACCGAAGGCAATTGTGCTAGTGGCTACATCCGGCTAAGACCAAGGCATTCGTGCGAGACATTCTATCCGGCTAAGACCAAGGCATTTGTGCACGTGGTTATATCCGGTTATATTCGAAGAATCTTGGGCTGGAGGTGAGTGTTGGTTGCTGTAATAAATTCAATTAGTACACTCGAGAAGCCCAAAGAATAAGGTACGTTTATATGTGCATTGGAAAGTCAATATGTTTGAGCAACATTCGCTCAATCGACTAATGAATTTCAGTTATTGAATTGATTGATACTTTGTGAAAGTATATAATGATGAAGTGTGAAGTAAGAATGTGTATTAATGAAATGATGCATTTGGCTATGTGAATGTATTGCTGTAATTAGAGTTGATTATATTCCTTGAGACTTACTAAGCATAAAAATGCTTACCCGTTGTTTGGCTCTCTGTTTTATAGATTTCGCCGATAGCAATCGGATTCGGGATCAATAAAGTCGAAGTCATCCACACTATCAACGCCTCTATTTTGGTATAAATTTTGTTTGAACTTTGAAATGGCATGTATAGGACTACCCCTTGTTGGTTTAAAAATGTGGTGATGTATATGTATACGGCCATGCGAAAATGGCTCGTAAAAGGAAGCATGAACTTAGACTATTTGTGGTTTGTATGTATATATATGGTGTCATGATGTGATTATGGATTGGAAATGGGAGTGTTGGTCACATGATCAGCCATTGGTATGGTTAAAATGATCATATATGAACCTATGTATGGCAAGACTAGTTGGTTCATGGAGACTACAAAATAGGTAAGACCTACCTTAAAACAGATGCTGCCAGCTGCAGTGACGTGAATGTGAAAAATCACCAAAATTTGTAGGAATGGTATTAAATAGTGAATAAGCTATGTAAATGAACCTTGATGAGTCTATTTTCATATGGAAGAAACGAAATGGTCATAGGAGTTACATGTTAAGAGATATCAAAGCTATTGTGAGACAGGGCCAGAACAGTTTCTGGGTCCCCTGTCGCAACTTTAAAAATTTACTATAAATTATCCAGAAAGAATTAGGAGTCATGCCTTATATTTACAGATTCCATTTTGAGTCTATTTTCATCAGAAACAAACGGCACCAGTATTAAATCCCTGAACAGAGAGATATTCAAGTTATAACGCGCGAAGGTCAGAGCAGTCGATCCCTGTAACATGGGTGACTTTAACTAATAAACTGTACCAATTGGCCTGACCAAAAATTCTAGAAATAAATCCATGGATGGATATATGAGTCTAAATTCAGGGAAAATTTACGAAACCAGTTTCCGAGTTTTGAAACTCGAGATATGATTTTTAAGGCGACGGTGACGCAGTTTTCCAGCCTAACTGGAAATGTCAAATTGGTGGGCAAAACATGTGAACTTGGCTTGTTAACCCCTCGTGTCCGACACCGGCGATGGTCTCGGGTTCAGGGTGTTACAATTTTATTGGTATCAGAGCCACGGTTTAGTCGATTCTAGGACTACCGTGATGTGTTTGGGGTCTAGCTATACATGCCATTAAATGATGACTCGATAGTGTGGTGATTTACGACAATTTGACTTTGTGTTTGTTTATAGCAATGGATCCGATCCCAACCGAGCGATAGCTGATGATGTGGAGAGTGTGGCGCCTGCTCCGGGCAAGGGACAGCGGCGGACTCTCAACCTATGGCCAGCAATCCGAATGACGAGGCTAGGCAAGCCTTTTATAGTGTGATGAGCGAATGGTTTAATCAATTCATTCGAACTAACACGGTACTGTTCCACAACCTCCATTCTCGACAAATGCAACCCCGACCTACAATACCTCCGGTGATGACCAAATAAGGTCAAGTAAGCCCCGATCGATAGGATTGAAACCATGGGGCCACTGAATTTAAGGCTACGGATGATGATGATGCCGAAGCGAGCTGAATTTTGGTTGGATAACACTATCCGGTGCTCGATGAGCTATCCTGACACCGATGAGTGCTTAAAGTGTACCATCTCCTTGCTACGTGAGTCCGCCTACTATTGGTGGAGTACTCGACTTGTGGTACCTAGAGAGCAAGTGACTTGGGAATTCTTTCAAACCGAGTTCAAAAAAAGTATATCGATCGAGATTCATCGACCAAAAGCGAAGGAATTCCTTGACCTTAAGCAAGGTTCTATGTCGATTCTGACTACGAATGAAAATTTGTGAGGCTTAGCCGATGCTGCGAGAATGCATTTCGTCCGAAGCCATTATGTGTAAACGCTTGAGGATGGGCTGAATGATGATATAAGGATGTTCGTTGGCATTCTCGAGATACAAGAGTTCGTAGTACTTGTTGAGCGAGCTTGTAAAGTCAAAGAGCTTAGAAAGGAGAAACAAAAAGCTGATGTGGGAACCGGAGAATTCGAAAGAGGTCCTTGGGAAAGTCTCTTCAACAAGCATCAAAGAGATTTCGAGATGATGCGAGCCGGTCTAGAGCGTTTGGGCTTTTCTAGACGAGGACGCGATCGACCCTGTGACCACACGAGTCACTTGATCGCCATGGTGGAAATGATCGCGAGAGGGCGGAGTGTCCACATTGTGGCAAATGGCATTCGGGAGCTGTTGGTTTCGTGATCGCTCCTGCTATAAGTGTGGGTCGGCCGACCACTTTATGAAGGATTGCCCGAGGATGCATGAGCAGAATGTAAGTCGAGTGGAAACCCGGTGCTACCATTGCCGAGGTAGGCCACCTAGAAATATGGGCAATGTCGGTGGCGGTCGAGAGGATCTAGAGATGCTACCATCGATCCGAGGCTCGTGCTCTGCAGGACTTATGCCATCTGCGCGCGTGAGGATCTTGCCTCTCGGATGTCATTATCGGTACTTTCACTCTTTTCAATACAAATGTGATTGCTTTGATTGACCTGGTTCTACTCATTCATATATATGTGAAACCTTAGCATCCAAGAAGACTTTGCCTATTGAGTCTCTCGAGTTTGTAATTCGGTGTCAAACCCTTGGGTCATTACGTGCTTGTCAACAAAGTGTGCAAGAAAAGTCCCCTAGTGTTCGAGGTTCTTATTTTCCGGCGGACTTGATGCTTTTGCCGTTCGATGAGTTCGACGTTATTCTTGGTTTGGATTGGTTGACCATGCGATGCGGTTGTAAATTGCAAGAGCAAGACTATCGATTTGAGGTGCGCGAATAATGAAATAATTGAGTTGAGTCTACGGACTTAAAGGGGTTGCCATTGTAATATCGCGATGTTGGCCCGAAAATATGTAAGAAAAGGGTGCGGCGTACCTTGCATCGTGCTCGATGACAAGGAATCGAAAAAGAAACCCGAATCGTGTCGTTGGTTTGTGAATACCGGATGTTTTCCACGAAGAATTGCGGGTTTACCACTGCTCGGAAATAGAATTTGGCATCGAATTGGTACCGGTACCACTCCAATTTCGATAGCTCCGTATCGTATGGCACCAACGGAATTAAAGGAGTTGAAAGCTCGGTTGCAAGAATTGGTGGATAGAGGTTTTGCTCGCTTGAGTTGTTCGCCTTGGGGTGCGCCGGTGTTGTTTGTGAAAAGAAGGATGGAACCATGCGGTTGTGCATCGACTATCGTCGACAATAAAGCGACGATAAAGAACAAATATCCGTTACCACGTATCGATGACTTGTTCGATCAACTGAAGGGAGCCTCGGTGTTCTCAAAAATAGATTTGAGATCGGGCTATTATCAATTGCGAATCCGAGATTGGACGTACCCAAGACGCCTTGAGCGAGATATGGTCACTATGAGTTCCTAGTGATGCCGTTTGGGCTCACTAATGCCCTACGGTATTTATGGATTTAATGAATCGGATCTTGAGACCATATTTGGATCGATTCAGTAGTCGTGTTCATTGATGACATCTTGGTCTATTCAAGAAATGAGACCGAACATCTTGAACACCTGCGATTAGTCTTTGCAAATCTTACGGGATAAGCAATTATATGCTAAGTTCACAAGTGTGAGTTCGGTTAAGAGAGGTTAGCTTCTTGGGTCATGTGGTATCTGCATGACGTATTCGAGTCGACCGAATAAAATTTCAGCCATACTTAATTGGAAGCCTCAGAAATATTCTTGAGGTTCGAGCTTTTTAGGGCTTCTTGGTTATTACCGACGATTTGTAAAGGCTTCTCAACGATAGCCACGCCGATGACGGCTTACTCCAAAAGGATGTTAAGTTCGAATGGACGGAGAAATGCCAAAAAAGTTTCGATCAACTGAAAACTTATTTGACTGAAGCCCCAATTCTAGTGCAACCCGAGTCCGGCAAAGAGTTTGTCATCTATAGCGACGCCTCCCTACTTGGGTTAGGTTGTGTATTGATGCAAGAAGGTCGAGTTGTGGCCTATGCGTCGAGGCAATTAAAGCCACACGAGAAAAATTATCCGACCCATGATCTTGAATTGGCCGCCATCGTATTCGCCTTAAAGATTTGGCGACATTA
Organism: Gossypium arboreum; assembly: GCF_025698485.1. Classification (NCBI taxonomy): domain Eukaryota; kingdom Viridiplantae; phylum Streptophyta; class Magnoliopsida; order Malvales; family Malvaceae; genus Gossypium; species Gossypium arboreum. The sequence continues at coordinate 60,778,316 of NC_069080.1, forward strand.
CTTATTTGGTGAAAGGTGCCATGTGTACTCGGATCACAAAAGTCTCAAATATTTGATGACCCAAAGAGACTTAAATCTGCGACAAAGACGTTGGCTCGAGTACATTAAAGGATTATGAGTGGTCATTGACTATCACCCGGAAAGGCGAATGTGGTTGCGGATGCCTTGAGTCGTAAATCATTATTCGCTTCTGGCGATGAGCGTGCACTTATGCATTCGATCCGATAGTGTGTTAGTAGCTGAATTGAAAGCCAAACCACTATTGATACATCAAATTCGAGAAGCTCGAAAGTCAACGATGAGTTGGCGCAAAAGCGGCCGAGTGTGTTCGAACAAGGACTCGGAATTTCAAATCGACGATGACGATTGTTTGAGGTTCAAAAGTCATCTGTGTGTTCCAAAGAATTGAACTCATTTCGATAATTCTGAATGAAGCCCATTGTAGCCGAATGGCAATCCACCCGGGAGTCGAAGATGTACAATGATTTGAAACGTCGGTTTTGGTGGCATGGTATGAAGCGAGACATCTCCGACTTTGTTTGAGATGTTTAATATGTCAACAAGTGAAAGCGGAACATCGGTGCCTTGAGATTACTTGACAAATCACGATACCCGAGTGGAAATGGGATCGAGTCACAATGGACTTTGTATTGATTGCCATTGTCGACAAGTAAGAAGGATGCGGTTTGGGTCGTGGTAGATAGATTGACTAAGTCGGCCCACTTTGTCCCCGTCGTCGGATTTTCAATGGACAAATTAGCGAATTATACGTTTCTCGATTGTGAGATTACACGGGTGCCTATTTCCATCGTGTCGGATAGAGATCCGAGATTTACCTCACGATTTTGGAAAAAGTTGCAAGAAGCTTTGGGTACCAAGTTGCATTTCAGACCGCCTTTCACCCCAAACCGATGGTCAATCCGGCGGATAATTCAGATACTTGAGGATATGTTAAGATGTTGCGTCCTCGAGTTTAGTGGTTCATGGGAACGGTATTTGCCGTTGATTGAATTCGCTTACAACAACAGCTTTCAATCAAGTATCAAGATGGCACCCTACGAGGCCTTGTACGGTCGTAAATGCCGTACACCATTGTTTTGGACTGAGCTCGGTGAAAGCAAGATTTTCGGGGTGGATTTGATTAGAGATCTGAGCAGAAAGTGAAAGTAATCCGTGAAAGTCGAAGATAGCCTCCGATCGTCGAAGTCGTGCAGCGGATCTGAAGCGTAAGGATATCGAGTATCGTGGGTGATAAAGTGTTTCTCAAGGTATCGCCTTGGAAAAAGATACTCGATTCGGTAGTAAGGGCAAGCTGAGCCCGAGGTTCATTGGGCCATATGAGATATCCGAGCGAGTCGGTCCGATGGCATATCGTTTGATTTTGCCCCCGAACTCAAAAGGTTCACGATGTCTTTCACGTTTGATGCTTGACGCTATAGATCCGATCCATCGCACGTGATTAGTCCATCGAAATTGAAATTCAAGCTAATATGAGTTATGAGGAAGAACCGATTCGTATCCTATCACGAAGTGAAAGAGTTGTGAAACAAGCGGGTTCATTGGTGAAAGTGTTATGGCTCAAGCACGGGATAGAAGAAGCTACTTGGGAGACCGAGAACTCTATGAAAGAGCGATATCCAAACCTATTTACCGGTAAGATTTTCGGGGACGAAAATTTCTTAAGTGGGGGAGAGTTGTGACAGCCCAAAATTGACCCTAGTCGGGATGTGGTTTCGGGACCACAAAACCGAGGCATAAAAATAATTTAAAATTTATTTTGATGCCTATGATATGTGTTAATTTGTGTGTGACATTTTTGATGTTTCGATTTAGTGTTATTAATGCGAATTTCACTAGAAAGGACCTAGTAGTGAACTTTGAAAGTATGATGGGGAAATGTGTGATGACTAGTTGCTCATGCATGCAAAAATAAGGGATTTTCATGTCAAATTCCCCCCCCCCAACATGAAGTGGCCAGCCATGGCAAGAGAGGATGGGCAAAACATGTCATGAAACATGTTTTGTTGGTGCATTAGGGAGAAATAATAAACAAAGGTGTATGGGTAAGAAAAGAATGAAAAAAAATGTGTGTGAGTGTGGTATTCCCCCTCATTGCCGTGAGTTGTAGAGAAAGAAAGAAAAATTTTGTTCATCCTTTCTTTGAGCCAAAACTAAGGAAGAAGGAGGATTTTTGCTTCATGCTTGGTTTGGAAGAGATCTAGAAGGAGATTTGGCTAAGTTTGCATCAAGATTAAGGTATGTATGAGGTTGTGTTAGGAGTTTCATGCATGTTTTGGTTGCTAACTTGATGTGCATGTTAGCCATGGCTCAAATCTTTGTTATGCCATGGAAATGGTATTTGGCCAAAGTTGTTATGGTGATAAAGCCATTGCATGCTAAGTGTGAAGCTTGATGATGATGCATGCAATGATGGATTGTCTACTCTTGAGTAAGATTTTGAGTTTTCTTTTGTTTAATCATGATTGAAGTTGAAAAGGGCATGATTGTCATATTCGCCATGATGCATTCATGAGCATGGTTCATGCTTCTTGCATGTTAGTTAAAATTTGTGTTTTGGATGGCTATGGACACCTTGAAATTGCCATGCTCATATATGTATATATATGTTTGCACATGATGTTTTGGTTATGAACTAAGTGATGAATATGTTTGTTTAAAGAAGAAGATGTTGAAGAATGATTGTGAAATTGCAAGCACATTCGGCCTAGCACACATATGAGTGCTTGATTCTATATTATAAGTTTTGAGCTACAATATGCAAAGCATTAACTAGTAAAATGCATGCTGTTTTGTGAGGTATTAAGTGCATAATTGGCCTCAACATGTACATGAATATTCAGCCTTGGGTAGCCTATTGAAGGCCTTAGCTTTTCCTTGATGCTCGAATAAATTGTATTGAATTGCTTGATGTAGTATAAAATGTGCATGACCATTGTGTATTCAAGCTAAAGAGTGGCCATATGACCATTTAAACTCCTTGTCATATTCGCCATAAGCTAGCACAATGAGGTTTTAATAAATTGAATTTGTTTGAATTAGCTCAAGAGCTAAGAGGGCCACAATTGGACAAGGGAAGGAAAAGTGATCGAATAGCCGTAAAAGCCGTTCGACAACATCCGAGGTAAGTCCTCAAGAAGTGACCTTACTTGAATTATGTGGAATGAAATATGGATGTATTGATTATTGATTTATGTGGGTATAAGTATTGAATAATGCCCGGCTAAGTCCCGGCGATTATGCTAGTGATTATAATTGTGTTTGAGCCTTAGTAACGAGAATGAAATATGTATGTCCAATGATTATTGATGTATGTGTGCATGAGAAATTGAATGATATCCGGCTAAGCCCAAGACAATTATGCTGGAAATTATATCCGGTTAAGACCAAGGCAATTGTGCTAGTGGCTACATCCGGCTAAGACCAAGGCATTCGTGCGAGACATTCTATCCGGCTAAGACCAAGGCATTTGTGCATGTGGTTATATCCGGTTATATTCAAGAATCTTGGGCTGGAGGTGAGTGTTGGTTGCTGTAATAAATTCAATTAGTACACTCGAGAAGCCCAAAGAATAAGGTACGTTTATATGTGCATTGGAAAGTCAACATGTTTGAGCAACATTCGCTCAATCGACTAATGAATTTCAGTTATTGAATTGATTGATACTTTGTGAAAGTATATAATGATGAAGTGTGAAGTAAGAATGTGTATTAATGAAATGATGCATTTGGCTATGTGAATGTATTGCTGTAATTAGAGTTGATTATATTCCTTGAGACTTACTAAGCATAAAAATGCTTACCCGTTGTTTGCTCTCTGTTTTATAGATTTCGCTCGATAGCAATCGGATTCGGGATCAATAAAGTCAAGTCATCCACACTATCAACGCCTCTATTTTGGTATAAATTTTGTTTGAACTTTGAAATGGCATGTATAGGACTACCCTTGTTGGTTTAAAAATGTGGTGCTGTATATGTATACGGCCATGCGAAAATGGCTCGTAAAAGGAAGCATGAACTTAGACTATTTGTGGTTTGTATGTATATATATGGTGTCATGATGTGATTATGGATTGGAAATGGGAGTGTTGGTCACATGATCAGCCATTGGTATGGTTAAAATGATCATATATGAACCTATGTATGGCAAGACTAGTTGGTTCATGGAGACTACAAAATAGGTAAGACCTACCTTAAAAACAGATGCTGCCAGCTGCAGTGACGTGAATGTGAAAAATCACCAAAATTTGTAGGAATGGTATTAAATAGTGAATAAGCTATGTAAATGAACCTTGATGAGTCTATTTTCATATGGAAGAAACGAAATGGTCATAGGAGTTACATGTTAAGAGATATCAAAGCTATTGTGAGACAGGGCCAGAACGGTTTCTGGGTCCCCTGTCGCAACTTTAAAAATTTACTATAAATTATCCAGAAAAAATTAGGAGTCATGCCTTATATGGACAGATTCCATTTTGAGTCTAGTTTCATCAGAAACAAACGGCACCAGTATTAAAGCCCTGTACAGAGAGATATTCAAGTTATAACGCGAGAAGGTCAGAGCAGTCGATCCCTGTAACATGGGTGATTTTAACTAATAAACTGTACCAATTGGCTTGACCAAAAATTCTAGAAATAAATCCATGGATGGATATATGAGTCTAAATTCAGGGAAAATTTACGAAACCAGTTTCTGAGTTTTGAAACTCGAGATATGATTTTTAAGACGACGGTGATGCAGTTTTCCAGCCTGACTGGAAATGTCAAATTGGTGGGCAAAACATGTGAACTTGGCTTGTTAACCCCTCGTGTCCGACACCGGCGATGGTCTCGGGTTTAGGGTGTTACAGTAATGGTTAATAAATGATGTATTAAATAAAAAAAAAGGATTTTGTCCATTTTATTTGTGTTTGGCCGAATATTGATAAAGAAGAAAGCCATTTTTGGTGCTTAAGGTTTCAGCATTTGCATGATTAATTTGGTAAATGTTTTAACTCAGTTTTTGATGATTCTTACGTTTTTGTGATCATTACTTTGAGTTCTAGCTAGCTCGTACCTTTAATTTCAAACTTTTTCATGATTTTGTGAGATTTAATTGATGAATATTCATGCTTTTTGATGATTGATGATGAAATATGGAAGTTAGAAGATAGTTTTACATATTTTACAAAGTGATTTTGAGTAAAAATGCAAATTATAGCTAATTTGTGAAATTATGAAATTTAGTGGTTAAAAGTATGAATAAATAAAAATTAAGGGCTGATATAAGCATGATAAATATTTGGCTAGGCTTGGGTTGTGATAAATTTGAATGAATTTTGTTTTACGAGTCTAGGGGCTAAATTACAAAAATGTGAAATAATAGGGGTAAAAATGTAATTTTTCCAAAAATATGTAAATTGTGTTAAATTGAATGAAATGTTGATTAAATAAGTAAATTTTGATGTTATTTAGATTGAGATAATTAAGAATTGGATCTAGAACGGGGGAAAACAAAGTATCAGACTAATCGATCCGTTCCGTCGTTTTAATGATCGAGGTAAGTTCATATGTAAGAAGCATTGTTAAATTTATGATTTTAATGATTTGATATCGTATAAATTGTATATACGTGATTCTTGTTATGTTTAACGACATATCGGCTAAGAATGGCACTTAGTGTGCAGTTTGAAATAGCTTCGGCTAAATATGGCACTTGGTGTGCGATTTGTGATAGCATCGGCTACATATATATATATGTGGCACTTAGTGTGTGAAATATTGAGAATGGCACTTGGTGTACGAGATATTAAGTAAGCCACTTAGTGTGCAAGATAGCGAAGATGCAACAGCATTACGTGTATGTATGAAATATTAAGGATCGGTACAGGTATGTATGCAAAACTCATGAGAAATGATTTCTGTTTATGATGCATCTTTGTAACAAAGTAAATAAGTAAGTCATGCCAATGAGAATGATTTTGTGATGATCATCTGATTTTGGGTCCATGCTTATGTTGTATAAATATGTATTTAGACCATGATGGTTGAAATTATTTGTAAAGATGTTGTTAACTTTGTTATCATTATTTTACACTAAAACAGTTTTGGACAGTTGCAGCAGTCCGACATTGAAAATTCACCAAAAATGGTGGAAAATTAATTAGTAGTTAGATAAGATATGAAAATAAATCTTAAAGGAAACGGTATAAGCAAAAGCATTTTATATTATGAGATATTTGAATTTTTGTGAGACAGAGTTAGAATGATTTTAGAATCGCCTATTCTGAATTGGGAAAACCATTAAGAATTGTCCAATAATAATTGTGGTTATAATTTATATGCTTAAAATCCTTAATGAGTCTATTTTCAAAAGAAACAAACGAGAACATCATCTGAATCTCGTATGAGGAGATAATTAATTTTTAGTAAAGAAAGGTCGAATCTATCAAACAGCAAAATAGGGGCAACTTTGAAGAATAAACTGTATTTATTGGCTAATCCATAAATTCTGAAAATTTTATGGTGAAAATATATATGAGTCTGGTTTCAAGGAAAATTAACATATTTTAATTTAGAAACCTTTAACTCAAGTTATAAATAATTTAGTGACTATTTCTTGAGTAGACAACTTGACTGAATTATGTACAATTATTATTGTGCTACCTTGAAAACATGTTGTTAGAATTTGGGAAAAGCATGTTAATAAGTTGTTTATTATTTTCATACGGACTTACTAAGCTATATAGCTTTCTCCCCTTCCTTTCCCATCTCCTATAGGTTTATTTAGCTAGCTCTGGTCGGAGATCGCCGGAGATTCAATCACACCATCAAGTTACCATTTACGGTATAAGTATTCAAGCACTTTAGTTTATGGCATGTATAGGGGCCTAGTCAATTCTGTATGTGTCATTTGATTTGGCCAAATTTATTGGCTTATGATGATATATTGATTCATTTTTGTATATATAGCCATGAGATGTGGCTTATATTGACTATTTGGGTTGTAATGCCTAATTATATGTACTTGCATGTCCCAAAAGTTTTCAAAGTTTTCAGTTTTGTCTCAAATCATCTCCGAAATGTGTTTAGGGCCTCGTAAGCCCGTTTAAGGGACGTTATACATATATATGAATATTTTTGATTTGAATGAAATTTTATGGCCCGATTTTATGTGATTATGTATGTTTAAGTCTGGTAATGCCTCGTATCTTGTGCCGACCTCAGACACGGGTAAATGGTGTTATATTTAGTGGTACCAGAACAATGGTTTAGTTGATTCTTGGACTAACCTAGCATATGTGACTCTAGCTATACATGCCATATTACTACTCGTGATAGTGTGATATCTCCAGGCTTTAACGAAATTGTTTTGTTAAGACAGAGATGACTTCAAACCAAGCTATTTTTCGATAATACTGAAAATGATATTAAGATGATTGAAATGTGCCTATGATGTGTTGAAATTTGGAAAGGTATGAAAAGAAGTTCATGATATGTATGTGTTAATATACGAAACGAGATAACTATAAGTTGAGAAATGTGGAAACATGGAATGAAATGAAAGTTTATGCTATGATAAGTTTATCCATGTGTGTTTGTATTTGTATGATGTTATGTGCCCAACCTATCTGATTAAGTGAATATGATAAGCTAATTTACTCAAGTTGAAGGACTGTGTATTTATGTTCACTTATTGAATAATGTATAATCAGTATGTTCACATGGTTGAATCTTATGTTTAAATTGCTAAATTAAAGGTATTATAATGTTATGTTTTATTGTTTTGATATGAAATCATAAATAATATGATAATATGAAATTGAGTTGAAAAATCAAATTGAGTAGAACACAGGAAATAAGTACGATCGTTCGATGATGAATTGATGGATAAGACCATGGTTGAACCATGGCAATACATGTGAGTACGTGTAAGGCCATAGCTGGGCTATGACATCGTAATAGCGTGTAAGATCATAGCTAGGCTATGGCATTGACCATGTCTGGGACATGGCATCGATATGAGATCCCGTGTAAAACCATATCTGGGATATGGCATCGTCATCGATATGGGATTATGTGTAAGACTATATCTGGGGTATGACTTCGGTATGAGATTTCGTGTAAGACCGTGTCTGGGATGCGGCATCGATATGTGATTTCGTATAAGACCATGTCTGGGAAATGCCATCGATGTGAGACTTCGTGTAAGACCATAGTTGGACTATGGCATCAAGTAAACGTCGTGCTCAGACCCGTATGACACTCTCTAATTTGACAAATGCTGGTAAGTAAAATTGAAGTTAAATTTTGAAATTTAATTAGATACTAATATTAGGCTTGAGTAAGTAAATTTACTGTTTGAAATTGTGAATGACAGAAACATTTGTAAAATAAATCAGTATGTTAATTTTCATGGAGTGAACTATGTGATTGTGATGATGTTATATTGACGATGAATGTTTAGTCATATGTGTGTATTTATGAGAGTTAAGTTAGAGGCTTTACAACTCGCCCTTACCAATGTTGCTTTTGTGACGAAAAATTTATGAGAATTATGTTGAATAAGTTCACAAGTATGAGATTAAAGAGTTCAATGGTGGGATAATTAGTAATGCAAACAGAGTAGAGTATAGAAAAACAAATGAACTTAATTTTAGAAGAAATATTAGATTGTTTTAAAGATTATACAGATTACTGTAATGTCATGGTTAAAGAAGAAAATTAGTCTAGGCTGTTCGACTCAATTGGGTATGAAGTCTACAGATATGCTTACTAAAATTTCTTTCAAAATGGTTTTCGTTAATGGTTGGAATACTACGGTGTTCATGATAACAAAATTAGTAAGAGAAATGATGTTTGAGTTGTAAAGATGTCTGTGTACAACAGTTATGATTGAATAAATTATGATGACTTCTTCTAGGTGTTCCATATATTCAGTTGTCCCCAGGGGTTTATATGATCGTTCCCTTTCTGATGAAATTCTTATCATGTGAGAATATTAGCTAACTATGATATTAGACAAAAGCACTGTTGGACTGGTTGGTTTATGATCGGCATTTCTTTATTCTCTCCAGAATTCTATTCTATTAAGTTGGAATAAGGACGATGGTAAAAATTTATGTGAGGCTATTTTCCTATTTCTACTGAATGATGTTTGTCTTATGTGTATATTCAGAAAATAATGAAATTCCAAAATAGTTAAGTATTGTTTTCTTTTGGTTTATCTAAGAAAATCATCCAGATCTTTATTATTATTTTCTTATGAGTTATGTCCTCGGACGTCTGGTATGTTATCGTATCTTGGATCTTTGTATTTTGTATTTTTCCTATCACTCTTATTTCGTAAATTATAAATCATGGTTTATCCTTTAAGTGTGTTCTTCGACTTGCGATAAAAATGTCTATTATGATTGTATTTCTAGATTTGATAACAGGAATGTGGTAATTATGGTATCTAGATTTCTCTAATTTTCGTGTAAGGAATTGACATTGGCAAACATATAAATGATGGAAGCTCAAGCTTAAATTTTATGGTGGATTTCCCTTATCAAGTAAGTTTGACTAAGGTCAGTGAATTCAATCAGGATATCTGTTTCCTAAAGCTAAAATAGTTGAAAAGATTTGTGATTAGCACATTAAGAAAATTTTGAAGGATTGTGTGTTTGAGTTGTTTTGTCAGCATGAAGAAAGGAGTATTTTTATATGTTATTATTTGATAGTTGAAAACAACTCAGTTGTTTTGTCAAAGCAAGCTAGTCGGTTGAAATGTTATTTGAGTTATATGTATGTAAAGTATCCTCAAGTATGGTAACGAATTGTGTGAATTCACAAGTATATAGACGGATAGTCTGAATGAAGAAATTATATTCTAGAAATTTTGATACAGAGATGTGCATATTGGACTATTCTAACCGAATGATGTTATTACAAGTTAAAGCGTTCTGATTGGTAAAGTTATCACATTTGTGAAAGTTTGAATGGTTTATTGCATATGAATAAAGTTGGAAACAGTGGAAAGAATTACTAACCGAAGCTCTAATTCTGAGTTCAGTTTGAATTGAGTAAAGAATTTATGAATTTCAATGATGTACTATTGAACAAATTTGAATAAGCTTTAATACGAGAATGTAAACAAGTAGTTTGTACTTTCAGACGGTTAAAGTCACAATAAAAGAGAACTTTTAAATATGGCCACTTTTATGTTTGTGTTGTGAATTTGACGATATCATGTGTTCAACAGAAAATGTCATATGCTTCCTAAATCCTAATGGGTTAAAGTATCTAATGTTACCGAAAAAGATCTGGAATTAAAACACTGTCAATGATTTGAGATATTGAAAGACTCCATGTAACACCCCTATCCTGTAATTGTCGCAGGAATAGGAAAGGGGTGTCACCGGACAGACAAAGCATTTCCAAACAACACAGATTCACATATATCATATAACATAAATATATTTGCATTCATCGACAATTCATTCATTAAGATGGTCTACAAGACCTAAAACATACATTTAGGCAAGGTTGGGACTAAACCGAACCCATTCAAGATTTTCAGAACTTAATCAAACTTTTCAAAACTGTTAAAGTCATATGCCCATGTGTCTAGGCCGTGTGACTCACACGGGCATAAGACACGCCCATGTGGTCTGACCGTGCCAAAAAGAGGTCCTATACTGACTTTTTAACACGGCCAACAGACACGGCCGTGTGCCATGACCGTGTAAAATTTAGCTAGCTGCTGACTTTCTCACATGGCCACAAGGCACGCCCGTGTTCCCTGGCTGTGTGGCACAATGCAGGCTTGGTTTAAGCCAAATTGCCACCCCAAATGGTTCCAACCCTACAAACATTAATACGCAACAAGTATACCAACACATTAGAACATAACATTTTAAGACATACACCAAAACAATACATAAATATATCATTTGCTAGCCAATTCAAATAGCATAACTTGCACATACATATCAACTAATTCATTAAAGCTTATACATGCCATACATAATTATGTACATTTTTTAAAGTACCAAAAAGAGTTTAATGGTTCCAACCAATTCATTTCTCAAATATGACCAAAACACATTAGAACATAGCATTTTAAGACATACACCAAAACAATACACAAATATATCATTTGCTAGCCAATTCAAATAGCATAACTTGCACATACATATCAACTAATTCATTCTAGCTTATACATGTCATAAATAATTATGTACATTTTTTAAAGTACCAAAAAGAGTTTAATGGTGTGATGATAATCCTCGACTATTCCCGAGCCTTCAGTAGCTACGATAACTATAAAACAGGTAGTAAGCATACAGAGTAAGCTACGAAGAGCTTAGTAAGACAAACACAATTGGTTTAATTACATAAAGCATATACATATATATAGTTCAAAACAACAATAAGAATTCATAGCCATTTCTCAGAGTTGTACATAAACTTAACCATGCACATTTGCTTGTAAGCATAACATATTCATTTCCATGATTTCTGAACCTACTTCGCAGAAATAGAGTCTTTCATATTCATAAATTAAGTACGATATGAACGTACCTTGTAGGAATTATACATTTCATATCTCATACTTTATCATTAGACAATCCAGAAACAGAATAGATATTCACAGACAAGTACAATGCCGACGTCCCAGACGTGGTCTTACATGTAATTCAGTATCGATGCCTCTGTCCCAGACATGGTCTTATATGAAAACAGATACGATGCCGATGTCCCAAACATGGTCTTACACGTAAATTTCAAATCGATGCCAGTGTCCCAGACACAGTCTTATACGATAATTTAGATCAATACCAATTTTCTTTTACCAGGATCTTAAGGCCATCTAATACAGATAACAATTTATAAACACAGAATTTAATCAACTTAACACATAAGAATAGTTTGACTTACCTCGTTCGGATTTCGGACGAAAATGAGTCGACTATTCGACTACTTTGGACTTCCCTCGATCTAAATCAGATTTTCTTTGTTCTTGATCTAATACAATATAAATTCAACCATTTAATCATTCATTTCATTCAATTTAATCCATATACACATATTTAGGGAACTTTACATTTTAGCCCTTACATTTTCACACTTTGACAATTTAGTCCATTTTTCACAAAATCACCAATATGTAAAATTTCTTTGCAAGAAGGGCTAGGCGAATTTTCATGGCTTCTATATAAGCCCATAGCATGTTAAATTCACAAATTAGTCCTTCAAAACTCATTTTCACAAATTAGCCCAAATATCTCATTCCATAAAAAAAATTCAAGAACAAAACATATAACTCATCTAACAAGCCTTCGTAATTCATCCAAAAACATTACAAAACTCATGATATCAACAATGGCATTTCATGAAATCTTTAACATAAACGTAAATTCAGACATGGGCTTTGAAGAACACGAAGCAACGATCACAGAAACGTAGAAATTATAAAAAATGGACGAAAATTCGTACCTCAATCATAGATATTCATGGCCGAATGAAATGAAGCCTAAAACCATTTCTTCTTTCTAATTTCGGTAGGGAAAGATGAATAAAATGGCCACATTTTTTTTTTGTTTTTTGATTAATATTAACATATTAATAAATTTCCCATTTTGCCCTTGTTATTAAAACATAAATTTCCAACCACTAATGCCCATAATTGTCCACCATTTAAACGAATGGTACAATTGACATGAAAGGACCTTTATTTTTAAAGCCAAGCCAAATAGGTGCTTTATCATCTAGCACTCAAGTTTTACACTTTTCGCGATTTAATCCTTTTTCACAATTAAGCACAGAAACAGACAAATTAAATCACAGAAACTGTACAGTAAATTCACATCTCACAGACACAGAAAATAATATTAAAATATTTTTCAGACTCAGATTTGTGGTCTGGAAACCACTATTTCGACTAGGGTCAAAACTGGACTGGCACAATTCTCCCCCCTTAGGGATTTTCATCCCCAAAAATCTTACCGTTAAACAAATTCGGATATTGCTGTTTCATTGCATCTTCAGGCTCCCATGTAGCCTCTTTTACTCCATGTTTATGCCACATTACTTTAACTAACAAGATTCTCTTATTACGTAATTCTTTAATCTCACGAGACAAAATTTGAATCGACTTTTCTTCATAAGTCATATCAGAATGGATTTCAATATCAGACGAAGAAATTACATGCGAAGGATCAGATCTATATCGTCGAAGCATCGATACATGAAATACATTGTGAATCTTTTCTAACTCAGACGGTAACCTTAATCTATAAGCAACCGGCCCAACTCGCTCAATGATTTCATACGGTCCGATGAACCTCGTACTTAGCTTGCCCTTTTTACCAAATCGGAACAGTTTCTTCCACGGAGGTACCTTTAGAAACACTTTGTCACTGACCTTAAATTCGATATCCTTTCTTTTCAAATCTGCATATGATTTCTGACGATCAGAGGCAGCTTTTAGACTATCTCGGATTACTTTCACTTTCTGTTCTGTTTCTTTTATCAAATCAACACCGTAAATCTTATTCTTACTGAGCTCAGACCAGTATAACGGAGTTCTACACTTTCTACCATATAACGCTTCATATGGTGCCATTTTAATGCTCAATTGAAAGCTATTATTATAGGCGAATTCAATCAAAGGTAGATACTATTCCCACGTACCTTCAAACTAGAGAATGCAACATCTCAACATATCTTCGAGTATCTGAATAATCCACTCAGATTGACCATCTGTTTGAGGATGAAAAGCAGTGCTGAAATGCAATTTAGTACTCAGAACATCTTGCAATTTCTTCCAGAATCGTGATGTAAATCTCGGGTCTCTATCAGATACTATTGACAATAGTACACCATGCAATTTCACAATATCAAAAATATACAACTCAGCTAGCTTATCGAGTGAATAATCAAACTGAATCAGAATAAAATGAGCTGATTTTGTCAAACGATCAACTACAACCCAAATTGCATCTCTCTTTTTCGGAGACAGAGGCAAACCCGAAACAAAATCCATAGTCACTCGATCCCATTTCCACTCTGGAATCATAAACAGTTGTAATAATCCAGATGGCACCTGATGTTCAGCTTTAACTTGCTGACAGATTAAACATCTCGAAACAAAGTCAGAAACATCTCTTTTCATTCCCAACCACCAATATAGTTGTTTCAAATCGTTATACATTTTCATGCTTCCCGGATGTACAGAAAATCTACTATTGTGAGCTTCACTCAAAATCATCCTAATCAACTCCGGATTTCTTGGAACACAAAGTCTATTTCTGAATCTCAAACAATCACTAACATCAACACGAAATTCAGAATCACATAAAGTTCATTTAGCTATCAATTCATTGTCAGATTTCTGAGCTTCATAGATCTATTGTATAAACAAAGGTTTTGCTTTCAGTTTGGTATAAACCAAAGTATCATTAGACAGTGCTAGATTAACGTCCATAACACACAATGCAGACAATGATTTCCTACTCAAAGTATCAACAATAACATTAGCTTTGCCCGGATGATAATCAATCACAAGTTCATAATCGTTTAGCAGTTCTAACCATCTTCTCTATCGCAAATTCAAATCTTTTTGCGTCATTAAATACTTCAGAATTTTATGATTAGAAAACACGTGAGATTTCTCACCAAACAGATAGTGACACCAGATTTTCAAAGCAAATACAATGGCAGCTAACTCGAGGTCGTGTGTTGGATAGTTCTTCTCATGTGGCTTTAATTGTCTTGAAGCATAAGCAACAACTTTTCCTTCTTGCATTAAAATACAACCGAGTCCATTCAACGAAGCATCACTGTAAACAACTAATTCTTTACCTGACTCAGGTTGTACCAATATTAGAGCTTTAGTTGACAGAGCTTTTAACTGATTGAAACTTTTCTGACATTGTTCAGACCATTCAAACCTCACATCTTTCTGAAGTAATTTTGTCAACAAAGTTGCAATCATCGAGAAATCTTTGCATATAATATGACCTAGATACATTTCTCGGAGGCTTCCAATCCAGAATAGCTAAAATCTTACTCGGATCAACTCGAATACCAGAAGCTGATACAATATGACCCAGAAAACCAACTTCTCCCAACCAGAATTCACATTTACTGAACTTTGCATATAACTGTTTATCTCTCAAAATCTGTAATACCATTTTCAAATGTTCAGTATGCTCAGATTCATTACGTGAATAAATCAATATGTCATTAATGAATACTACAACAAATTGATCTAAATATAGCCTAAAAATTCTATTCATCAAATCCATAAATACAGCAGGTGCATTCGTTAAACCAAAAGGCATAACTAAAAATTCATAATGCCCGTACCTCGTTCTGAAAGCAGTTTTCGGAATGTTAGAGTCCTTTACTCGCAACTGATAATAACTCGATCTCAAATCTATCTTTGAAAACACTGTAGCACATTTCAACTAATCGAATAAATCATCAATTCTAGGTAGAGGGTATTTGTTCTTCACAGTCACTTTATTAAGTTGTCGGTAATTAATACACATTCTCATTGTGCCATCTTTCTTTTTCACAAACAGAACAGAAGCACCCCATGGTGAAAAACTCGGTCTAGCGAATCCTCGAATGGTCAATTCTTGCAACTGGGATTTTAATTCTTTTAACTTGGTCGGAGCCATTCTATACGGAGCTATCGAAATCAGAGTAGTACCAAGTACTAATTCAATGCCAAACTCGATTTCTCGAATCGAAGGCAAACTATGTAACTCTTTAGGAAACACACAGAGAATTCACAAACAACAGGCACTAATTCAACTTTCTTAACATTCACTTTCGAGTCAAACACATAAGCTAAGTAGGCTTCACAACCTTTCTTTACATATTTTTGTGCTTTCATTGCAGATATCATAGTTGGTAGTCCATTCAGGTCACTGGACTCAATTCAAATTATCTCATCATTCTTACACCTTAAATCAATGACTTTTCTTTTACAGTTCACAACAGCATCGTGCAATGTTAACCAGTCCATCCCTAGAATTATATCAAATTTGTCGAAAGGTAAAAGCATCAGACCAGCAGGAAAACAAATTCTCGAATAATTAACGGGCAATTCTTGCAGACTTTATCAACCAAGACACTTTTGCCTAAGGGGTTCGATACTCAAATTACGAATTCAGTAGACTCTACAGGCAAAATCTTACTGTGCACTAAATTCTTACAAATATAAGAATGCGTTGATCCAGGGTCTATGAATGCAACCACAGAAGTATCATAAAGAGTAAAAGTACCAATAATCACGTCTGGAGATGAGGCTTCCTCACGAGCTCGGATAGCATAGGCCCTAGCAGGTGCTCTGGCCTCAGATCTAACAGTAGTATCCCTTGTAGCTCTTTGATCACCACTTGTATTTCTCGTGTTTCTAAAAGGTCTACCTCTAGCTGAGGTGTAACTCTATCTCAGATTTTGTACATTCTCTTGATCAGTGGGTTCAGAACAATCTCTTATAAAATGATCCAGGGATCCACATCGGAAACAAGCTCGGTCATTCAATCTACAATTTCCCGGATGTCTTTTACCATAGTGTTTACATTTAGGTTTCTCAAATCGGACACTTCCAACACTTGCAACAGAAATAACAGGGGCTCTGGTGTTCGAATACGATCTAGCTCAATCTCGATTCGAATGTCCCACATTAGTATTTGAACGGCTCTGATCATCTCAGAATTTCTTTACTCCAGACTGAAATAATTTACTCGAAGATCTCTTTTTAGCATCTCTAGCTTCAGAATTAGGTTTTCTTTTCTCTTTGTTTAATTCTTCAGCTTTACATGCTCGCTCAACGAGCACTACCATTTCTTTAATCTCCAAAATCCCCACTAGCAGACGGATATCTTCGTTTAGTCCATCTTCAAATCTTTTGCACATTATTGCTTCATTTGATACACATTCCCGAGCATACTAGCTTAATCTCAGAAAATCCCGTTCATATTCAGTGACAGACATTCGACCCTATTTAAGCTCAAGAAACTCTTTACGTTTCTGATCAATAAATCTCTGACTAATGTATTTCTTCTGAAATTCAACTTGGAAGAAACCCAAGTAACCCGTTTGCTCGGAACCACAAATATTAAAGTTTTCCACCAATGATAGGTTGTATCTCTCAGAAGTGAAACGGTACATTTAACACATTCTTCTTGATTCAGAGACATTTCATCAAATACCCGTATCGTTTTTTCCAACCAAAATTCGGCTCTTTCAGCATCACCATTCGTTGTAGCTCGAAACTCTTCAGCCCCATACTTTCTAATTTTATCAACAGGTGGTCTACTTAGTTGAATTGGACTCACCGAGGGCATAACAGGAATTTGAGAAGGATTAACCGGGGGTGGAGGTTGTTGAACAGCCGGGTTGGTTCTAATGTATTGGGTGAACCATTCATTCATCATCTGATAGAAGGCTTGCTTAGCCTCGCTATCACGACTACTCGTAGCCGGTTGGGAATCATCTTGCACCGTCCATTGCGCGGGAGCAGGCGCATTACTTTCAACATCGTTAGCTAGGGTTCTATTGGGATCCATTGCTATATAAAAGCACATTTCAAAGTCAGGAGTCATCACACTATCACAGATTCAAATATATGACATGTATAGCTAGACTTATATACACTATGGTAGTCTTAAAACCGACTAAACCATAGCTCTGATACCAATAAAATATAACACCCCTATCTCGTAACCATCGCCAGAATAGGTAAGGGGTGTCACCGGACAAATAGAGCATTTTCGAACAACACACATTCACATATATCATATAACATAAATACATATGCATTCATCGACAATTCATCCATTAAGATGGTTTATAAGACCTAAAACATACATTTAGGGAAGGTTGCGACTAAACCGAACCCATTCAAGATTTTCAGAACTTAATCAAACTTTTCAAAACTGTCAAAGTCACACACCCGTGTGACTAGGCCGTGTGACTCACACGGGTACAAGACACGCCCATGTGGTCCGACTGTAACAAAAAGAGGCCCTATACTGACTTTTTAACACGGCCAACAGACACGGCCATGTGCCATGACCATGTAAAATTTAGCTAGCTACTAACTTTCTCACATGGCCACAAGGCACGCCCGTGTTCCCTGGCTATGTGGCATAATGCAGGCTTGGTTTAAGCCAAATTGCCACCCCAAATGGTGCCGATCCTACAAACATTAATATGCAACAAGTATTCCAATATTTCTAACCAATTCATTACTCAAATATGACTAAAACACATTAGAATATATCACATTAAGATATACACCAAAACAATACACAAAAATATCATTTGCTAGCCAATTCAAATAGCATAACTTGCACATACATGTCAACTAATTCATTCTAACTTATACATGCCATACATAATTATGTACATTTTTGAAAGTATCAAAAAGAGTTTGATGGTGTGATGAAAATCCTCGATTATTCCCGAGCCTTCAGTAGCTACAATAATTGTAAAACAGACAGTAAGCACACAAAGTAAGCTACGAAGAGCTTAGTAAGCCAAACACAATTGGTTTAATTACATAAAGCATATATATATAGTTCAAAACAACAATAAGAATTCATAGCCATTTCTTAGAGTTGTACATAAACTTAGCCATGCTCATTTGATTGTATGCATAACATATTCATTTCCATGATTTCTGAACCTACTTCACAGAAATAGAGTCTTTCATATTCATAAATTAAGTACGATACGAACGTACCTGTAGGAATTATACATTTCATATCTCATAATTTATCATTAGACAATCCAGAACCAGAATAGATATTCACAGACAAGTACAATGCCGACGTCCCAGACGTGGTCTTACATGTAATTCAGTATCAATGCCTCTATCCCAGACAGGGTCTTATACAAAAGTAGATACGATGCCGGTGTCCTAGACATGGTCTTACACGTAAATTTCAAATCAATGCAAGTGTCCCAGACACGATCTTATACGATAATTTAGATCAATACCAATGTTCTTTTATCAGGCTCTCAAGGCCGTCCAATACAGATAACAGTTTATAAACATAGAATTTAATCAACTTAACACATAAGTGTAGTTTGACTTACCTCGTTCGGATTTCAGACGAAAATGAGGCGACTATTCGACTACTTTGGACTTCCCTCGATCTAAGTTTGATTTTCTTTGTTCTTGATCTAATACAATATAAATTCAACCATTTAATCATTCATTTCATTCAATTTAATCCATATACACATATTTAGGGCACTTTACATTTTAGCCCTTACATTTTCACACTTTGACAATTTAGTCCATTTTTCACAAAATCATCAATATGTAAAATTTCTTTGCAACAAGGACTAGCCAAATTTTCATGGCATCTATATAAGCCCGTACAACATGTTAAATTCACAAATTAGTCATTCAAAATGACATTTTCACAAATTAGCCCAAATAGCTCATTTCATCAAAAAAATTCAAGAACAAAACATATAACTCATCTAACAAGCCTTCATAATTCATCCAAAAACATCACAAAACTCATGATATCAACAATGGCATCTCATGAAATCTTTAACAGAAGCAGAAATTCAGACATGGGCTTTGAAGAACACGAAGCAACTATCACAGAAACGTAGAAATTATCAAAAACGGACGAAAATTCTACCTTAATCATAGATATTCATGGCCGAATGAAATGAAGCTTAAAACCCTTTCTTCTTTTCTAATTTCCGTAGAGAAATATGAACAAAATGGCCACATTTTGTTTTGTTTTTTTTGATTAATATTAACATATTAATCAATTTCCTATTTTGCCCTTGTTATTAAAACATAAATTTTCATCCACTAATGCCCATAATTGTCCACCATTTAAAAAAATGGTACAATTGACATGCAAGGACCTTCATTTTAAAAACCAAGCCAAATAGGTGCTTTATCATCTAGCACTCAAATTTTACACCTTTCCTAATTTAAACCTTTTCCATAATTAAACATAGAAATAGACAAATTAAATCACAGAAACTGTACAGATATAAATTCACATATCACAGACACAGAAAATAATATTAAAATATTTTTTAGACTCGAATTTATGGTCCTAAAACCACTATTTTGACTAGGGTCAAACCAAACTGTTACACTCCAAGCAGTTATCGATTAATCGCTGAGAAAGTAGATATAGTTACCGATGTCAAATAGAAAGATCTTTGCTTATTTTTGTGTGAATCGTTACTCGATTAATCTTATTTGATGATGGTCTATTGTTAGCTAAATAAAAAGCTAAAGTGATGTTTTCTTTGCGAGTTTGAAAAACTCAGAAATGTGTTAACGAATTGCAAGCTAAACGTGTACAGTGTGAAACAACTTTCGATTCTGAATTTTAGAAGTTTTTGAATGAGGCTCAGTAGTAGCTTATCTGTTCTTCTAAGAGTAACAAAGAGTACAGTTATATGAAGTAAATGTTTTGGTGTATGGGTATGAAACCCGATATTTCTGATTCTGTGTTCAGATGTTGATTTATCAACAGGTTAAATCCAAAGATCAAGTGTATTCAAATCTAATACAGTCAGTGATGGTACAGGTGTGATAAAGAGATAAAGTCACTATAGACTTTGTAACATCCTGATTTTCGGATTTTTCGCGATTCTTGATATTTTAAGTAAGTTTCTAAAATTTGGTATGTGATTAGGAAATTCATAATTTGAGTATGTAAATGGGCTTATGGAAGGCCCATGTGTTGGTCAAAACCCGGTAGAATTTTCAAATTTTGGACTTAATAGTTAGGGGTTCTGGCTAGGTGACCTTATGTAAAGTTGTGGGAGAAATGTATCACAAAAAGAGCTGTAGTAAAGTGGCAAGGGCGACGCCACTAAGCTCCTAAAAAGGTGGCGTGTGGAGCTTAAGGGAAGACATGGGATCGATTCCCTGTGTTGGCAAATGAGGTTATTTATTTTTATGAGCAGGAAGGGTAAGTGATGGAACCTAGGTGGATTCTGTTGGAGGAGTTTGAATTAGTCAAGTGCATGGATTAAGGAGGGATAAGGGGAGAGTTTTAGGGATTTGATATGGAGATAGAGTTGGCCGAATAAGGGAGATTGGAGAAGGGATTTTTGGCACTTGGGTACTTGTGTGCCGTTTTCTCCCTTTAGGTTAGTCTTTTCTCTCTTTTTTTTTTCTTTTTGCAGCCGAATCTACTATCTCTCCATTCACCTTTTCTTCCTTCCCCTTCTTTCAAACCAGCCTACTATTTCCCTCCATTCATCCATTGTTTCTTTCTTTTATCTCTACTTCTGCCGAAATACCGCAAAGCCGTAAACAGTGAAGTTAAGGGGGTGCCGAATCTTTGTTGACCAGCAACTCACTTTTCCTTTTCATTATTGGTGTTCAATCCCCTTATCTTTTAGGCATAACGAATTCAATAGGAGAAAGATTGTGGTAAGTGCTCGAACTCTAAACGATTCCTAGAGTAACTATTGGCCAAAAACTGAAACCCCTCTAGTTTAGGGAGGTGGCCGAATATGGGTATAGGCCTTATGGGGTTCTTCTTTTAATATTTTTATGGTTTCTATAGAGGAGGAGCAGCAAGGGATAGTGTCGATTTGGATTAGCTTGGATCACCAGAGTGGCTAGATCTCGTTATAAATCTCGGCAAAGGTAAGGTACGTAAGGCCATTATGGATGGTGTCCGAATGTGTAAGTGTTAATATTGGATAGTTCTTGATTTGGTTCAATTATTACGAGCTGATATATTTAACGGTTGATTATAGGAGGAGTCGTGTAGGAGATCTCGTCGAGGAATATCGCAAAACAGGTGTGTAACGAACCCTTTTCATAACTTAAAGCGATAAATGCCGAAAAGCCGAAATGCTGAAATTCTGGCATTTCGAGGGCTTGTGAGCAAGCGAACGCTCATTAGTTAGTTAGATTCATTGAGATGATGATTGGGAACATTGGAAATGGTAAGAGCGCGATTTTTGGCGTTCACAGTAAGTTGGGCCTCGAGGGGCTGAAGTGGGGCCCAATGGGCTTTCGGGCCCATTTGTAAAAAAATTGGTAGAAATGGAGAACCTGTTAAATTACGCATCGAGACTGGTAAAACCATTATGGAATATAGGCTAAATGGGCCTAGATGACGAAATTGGCTATGTAAGGCCCATTAGGGGTTTTTAGGCCCAATAACTCAATTTCGCTAAAAATGGGCCAGAATCACTGTTTGCACCCATGAATTGTTAGTAACCGTTAATGAACATGGAAACCCTAATTTTTGGTAAAATTACAGGATTACACTTATAATATGAAAATGACCGTTTTGCCCCTAGGTAAAAATGACCATTATACCCCTAGGGTTTATATGTGAATTTAATACATGGGATTTTGATAAACATGGTATGTATTATATGTACATGACATGTATGATATGCACATGATATGTATGATATGCACGTGATGTATTCATAAATGCATTGGGTTAGGTTTTTATAAGGATGGTGGAAGTGCAAAAGGGCTTATGCCCCAGTTATTAAAAGGGCTTATGCCCCAGTTATTAAAAGGGCTTATGCCCCAGTTATTAAAAGGGCTTATGCCCCAGTTATCAAAAGGGCTTATGCCCTAGTTATTGAAAGGGCTTTTGCCCCAGTTATTAAAAGAGGCTAGGCCTCCAGTTATATGATAAAGCAGCTATGCTGCCAGTGGAGAGTTATGGTTGGGTGGGTTGAGTTATTCCCCACATGGTGTGTTGGTTGGTACGGGTGGAGAGTAGCGGATGGTGGGTCGAGTAGTCTCCCCAAATGGGCTTGCATTCATTTGTTTTTTCATTAACGATACATGTGATATTGAAATGGGCCTATGGCCTAGTGTTATGAAGTATAAAATATGAAAAGGCTACGGCCCAGTATATACATATTGAGATTGGACTTGGGCTAAGGCCCAGCAGGCTGATATTGTTTTGGACTCTAAAGGGGCTTGTTTGCTGCTGAGTTTCCAAACTCACCCCTTTCCTTAACCTTCTGGTGAGCCTTGATGTGGGGACTTGGAGTGGAGGGATTGAGTGGTCACGGTGATCGCCTTTGGGCTTTTAAATAAGCATTGGTTTTCTTTAAATTTCCTTTAATTATTATTTATTCTTGGGCTATAATAAGGCCATTTTAACTTTTCTTTTACTTCTTTTCGGGATTATTTTATTTTTAATAACTTTAAAACTAGTTGATAATTATACAAATGGGCTAGACTTAGAACGTGTTTTCCAAACGATACTTGATTTCAAAATATCACAACACCACGATTATTCAATTTATCAAAGACGTCCACTTAAACAAATTTAAACTCGATATAACAAAGTGTGGCAATGGTTGTGGGCATGTCTAGGATTGGGTCCAATCGAAGAGCTTGGTACTTAATTAGCCTTCATGGCTCACCTCCTCTATCTCGGATACCTACCTGGTGCCCAGCTTCCATTCACTTTGTTAACTCAACAAAATATATGGTTTTTAAAACGCTAAAACGGAATATGGGTTTTCAACTCCAATGTGCCACGTCAGATTCAACCATAATGTCTGGGCTGGGTTTGGGTTGTTACAGACTTTGTATTGGGGTTGTCATTATCACCAATAAAGGAGATGTTATTTGTATTGTCGTTGATTGTTTGGCCAAAAATTTGCATGATTGTTTCAGTATATCCAGAGTTCTTATTTGATAGATCAACTGAGCTATGTGTTAAAGTTCAAAGGTTATGGGAAAAAGATATGCGAGCCTGAAATTGATTTGTCTCCCTGAGAAATTAGTGGCAGTGTTTCATAAGATTTGGAAGCAACTTCTTCTGGTAAGATTTTTGGGAACGAAAATCCCTAAAGGGGGAGAGACTTGTAACAACCCGTTTTTGGGATTAATCAGAACAATGGTTTTGGGACCACAATCCAAAGTCAAAATACTTATTTCATTATTTTAATAAGGTCTACGGCATGATAGATTAATTATGTGAAAGTTTTGTAAAGAAATTTTACCGTTTAAATGCTTAATTCGGTAAAAAGGACTAAATCGCGTAAAATGTAAAAGTTGGATTCTATTAGTTAAAGGAGTTATATAGCCTTGGCTTTATAATATAGTGTCCTTGAATGGTAAATAGTCCATTAGTGACATGAGTGGACAATGATGGACAACCATTATGTGTTTTAATGTTTTAGTATTAAGGTTAAATATGGTATTTGGTAAATGGTTAATAAATGATGTATTAAATAAAAACAAAAAAGGATTTTGTCCATTTTATTTGCATTTGGTTGAATATTAAGAAAGAAGAAAGCCATTTTTGGTGCTTAGGGGTTCGGCACTTGCATCATTAATTTGGTAAGTGTTTTGACTCGGTTTTTTATGATTCTTACATTTTTGTGATCGTTACTTTGAGTACTAGCTAGCACGTACCTTTAATTTCAAACTTTTTCATGATTTTGTGAGATGTCATTGATGAATATTCATGCTTTTTGATGATTGGTGATGAAATATGGAAGTTAGAAGATAATTTTACATATTTTACAAAGTGATTTTGAGTAAAAATGCAAATTATGGCTAATTTGTGAAATTATGAAATTTTGTGGTTAAAAGTATGAATAAATGAAAATTGAGGGCTGTTATAAGCATGATAAACATTCAGCTAGGCTTGGGTTATGATAAATTTGAATGAATTTTGTTTTACGAGTCTAGGGACTACATTGTAAAAATGTAATTTTTTCAAAATGTGTAAATTGTGTTAAATTGAATGAAATGTTGATTAAATAAGTAAAATTTGATATTATTTAGATTGAGATAATCGTGAATTGGATCTAGAACGGGGGAAAACAAAGTATAGGACTAATCGATCCATTCCGTCATTTTAACGATCGAGGTAAGCTCATATGTAATAAGCATGGTTAAAGTTATGCTTTTAATGCTTTGATATCTTATAAATTGTATATACGTCATTATTGTTATGTTTAACGACATATCGGCTAATAATGGCACTTAGTGTGCGATTTGGAATAGCTTCGGCTAAATGTGGCACATTGTGTGCGTTTTGTGATAGCTTCGGCTATATATATATATGTGGCACTTAGTGTGCGAAACATTGAGAATGGCACTTGGTGTGTGAGATATTAAGTAAGACACCTAGTGTTCAAGACAGTGAAGATGCAACGGCATTACGTGTATGTTTGAAATGGTAAGGATTGGTACAGAAATGTATGCAAAACTCATGAGAAATGATTTCAGTTTATGATACATCTTTGTAATGAAGTAAATAAGTAACTCATGCCTATGAGAATGATTTTGTGATGATCTTGCGATTTTTGGGTCCATCCTTATGTTGTATAAATATGTATTTATACCTTGATGGTTGAAATGATTTGTAAAAGTGTTATTAACTTTGTTATCATTATTTTACACTAAAACAGTTTTGGACAGTTGCAGCAGTTCGACTTTGAAAATTCACCAAAAATGGTGAAAATTGAATTAGTGGTCGAATAAGAAATGAAAATAAATCTTATTGGTCTATTTTTATATAAAGGAAATGGTGTAAGCAAAAGAATTTTAGATTATCAGATATTTGAATTTTTGTGAGACAGAGTCAGAATGATTTTGGAATCCCCTATTCTGAATTGGGAAAATCATTAAAACTTTTACAATAATAGTAATGGGTTATAATTTATATGCTTAAAATCTTTAATGGGTCTATTTAAAAAAAATGGGAATATTATATGAATATCGTATGATAAGATAATAAATTTTTAGTAAAGAAAGGTCGAAGCTTCCAAACTGCAGAATAAGGGTAACTTTGAAGAATAAACTTTATGTAACACCCCAAACCTGGCCCAGACATTATGGCCGAATCTGACGTGCCACATAGAAGTCTAAAAACCCATGATTCGGTTTAGTGTTTAAAAACTAACTTTTGTTAAGCTAACAAAGTGAACGGAAGCTGGGCACCAGGTAGGAATCTGTGACAGAGGAGGTGAGCCGTGAAGGCTGGTTAAGTACCAAGCTCTTCGATTGGATCCAATCCTAGACATGCCCACAACCATTGCCACACTTCGTTATAACGAGTTTAAATTTTGAAAAAAAAAATTGAGTTGCAATTCATTTAAGTCGATTTTTTGATAAACCGATTAATTGTATTGTTAAGTTATTTTGAAGCAAGTATCATTTTGAAAACGCGTTCTAAGTCTAGCCCATTTGAATTATTAACAACCATTTTAAAGTTATTAAAAATAAAATAATCCCAGCAAAGAAAAGAAAATAAAGTTAGAATGGCCTTATGACAACCCAAAAATAAATAGTAAATAAGATAATTAAAGAAAACCAGCCACTTGTTTCGAAGCCCAAAAGCGATCATTGTGGCCACTCTAAACCCCCTCCGGCTCCAAGTCCCCAAATCAAGGCTCACCTGCAAGGTTAAGGAAAGGGGGTGAGTTTGGAAACTCAGTGTGCAACAAGCCCCTTTCAGAGCGCAAAACAATATCAGCCTGCTGGGCCTAAGCCCAAATTCAAACTCAGTGTATACTGGGCCAAAGCCTTTTCATATTTCATATTTCATAACACTGGGCCGAAGACTTTTCATATTTCATAACATTTGGCCGAAGCCTTTACTGTAAACGGTATGGCCCATAGGTCCATTTCGTTATCACATGTAATGTCAATGAAAGAATGCAAGCCCATTTGGGGAGACTACTCGACCCACCATCTGCTACTCTCCACCCGTACCAACCAAGCTCTCCATGTAGGGAATAACTCAACCCATCCAACCAAAACTCTCCACTGGCAGCATAGCTACTTTATCATATAACTGGAGACCTACCCTCTTTTAATAACTGGGGCAAAGCCCTTTCCATAAACTTGGAAAAAAGCCCTTTTAATAAACTAGGCAAAAGCCCTTTTCGGTAAAGTGGGGCATAGCCCTTTTTGCACTTCCTCCATCCATATAAACCCAACCCAATGCATTATGAATACATCATGTGCATATCATACATATCATGTGCATATCATATCAATCATGTATATCAAAACCCATGTACCAAATTCATAATTAAACCCTACGGGTATAATGGTCATTTTTACCTAGGGGCAAAACAGTCATTTTCATAATATAAAGGCAATTTCATAATTTTACCAAATATTAGGGATTTTCCATGTTCATTATCAGTTACTAAAAATTCATGTGTTTAAACAGCGATTTTGGCCCATTTTTAGCGAAACCGAGTTATTGGGCCAAAACCACCTAATGGGCCCTATATAGCAGATTTAGTCATCTAGGCCCGTTCAGCCTATATTCCATAATGGTATTACCAGTCTTAACGTCCAATTTAACCAGATTTCATTTCCTACCAAAATTTACCCAAATGGGCCCGTAAGCCCATTGGGCCCGATTTCAACCCCTTGAGGCCCAACTTACCGTGATGCTAAAAGTCGTGCTCTTACCTTTTCCAATGTTCCCGATCATCAACTTATAGAATCTAACTAACCAATGAGCGTTCGCTTGCTCACAAGTCCTCGAAATGCCAGAATTTCAGCATTTCGGCTTTTTGGCATTTATCGATTTAAGCTACGAAAGAAGGTTCGTTACACACCTGATTTGAGATATTCCTCGACGAGATCTCCTACACGATTTCTCCTATAACCAACCGCTTATAGATCAGTTTATAATAATTAAACCAAAACGACAACCATCTATTATCCACATTTACACATTCGATCACCATCCATAATGGCCTTAGAATCCATACCTTTGCCGAAGTTGATGACTAGATCTAGTCACTCTGATGATCCAAGCTAATCCAAGTCGACACTACGCCTTGCTGCTCCTCCACTATACAAACCATAAAAAGATTAAAGAAGGAACCCAATAAGGCCTATACCCACATTCGGCCACCTCCCTAAACTATAGGGGTTTCGACTTTTGTCAATAGTTACTATTAAAAACGCTTTAGAGTACGAACACTTACCATAATCTCTCTTCTTGAATCTGTGTGAAGCTTAAAAATAAACCGATTGGCCACCAAAAAGTGAAAGAAACATAGGGTTACTGGTCAACAAGATTTCGACAACACCTAGCTTCACAGGTTCGGCTTTTGCGGTTTTTTGGCAAAAGTGGAGGTAAGGGAAAGAAACAATAGATGAATGGAGGGGAGTAGTGGGCTGGTTTGGAAGAAGGAAAAGGAAGAAAAGATGAAAGGAAGGGTGGTAGCTTCGGCTAGGGAAGAAGAAAGAAGAAAAAAGAAGACTACTCCTATGGTTACAAAGAAGAAAACGGCACAACAAGTACCAAGTGCTGAAAATCCCTAACTAAAGCCCCTCTGCCGAAATCCCCTCTCTAATCCCCTCAAATCGGCTAACCCTATCCCCCTTTCAAATCCCTAAAATCTCTCCCCTTATCCCTCCTTAATCCATGCATTTGACTAATTCAAACCCTCTCCCACAGAGTTCCATCCAGCTTTAAACTCTAGCATGTACAAGAAAAAAAATAACATTACCTTTGCCATCACAAGGAATCGAACCCAGGTCTTCCCCCAACCACTTACACGCCACTTTCTAGCCACTTTACTAGAGGTTCTTCTCTGATACGTTTTACCCACAAATTTTAATAAGACCACCTATCCACGGCCCCTAACTTCTTAAGTCCAAAATTCAAAAATTCTACCAGGTTTTGGCCAACACATGGGCCTTCCATAAGCCCATTTACATACTCAAATTATGAATTTCACAACCAAATACCAAATTTTAAAAACTTTACCAAAATATCGAGAATCACGGAAAAACTCGAAAATCAGGATGTTACAACTCTACCCTCCTTAAAGAAATTTTAGCCTTGAAATTTACATGATCCAAACAGTTGAGGGTATTGTTGACGCATTGCTTCCTCGGTTTCCCAAGAAGCTTCTTCCTTGCCATGGTTTCTCTAAAGTACCTTCACTAATGGAAATGACTTCCTTCTTAGCACCTTGACGTCGCGATCAAGTATTTGCACAGGTTCTTCTTCAAAGGTCAAATCCGACCGTACTTCGATTTCTGCAACTGGCACGATATGAGTTGGGTTAGAACGATATCGCCTTAGCATGGACACATGAAAAACGTAGTGAATACGATCCAGCTCTGGAGGTAACTCTAGTTGATAAGCCACCGGCCCTATCCGCTTAATAATTCGATAAGGCCCAACAAATCGTGGACTCAATTTGCCCTTCTTACCAAATCTCAATATCTTCTTCCAAGGCAAAACTTTCAAAAAGACCATATCCCCTATAGCATATTCAATATCCTTACGCTTCAGATCGGCATAAGACTTTTGTCGATTCGCTGCCTCCTTTAACCGATTCCTGATCACCTTAATCTTGTTTTCAGTATCTACTACCAACTTTGGCCCAAGTACTTGCCTTTCCCCCAACTCTGCCCAACAAGTAGGCGAACGACACCTTCGCCCATATAGTGCCTCATAAGGAGCCATCTGAATACTTGCTTGGTAACTGTTGTTATACGTGAACTCCGCCAATGGCAAATAGTCTTCCCAACTGCCCCTAAATTCAATAACATAACCTCTTAACATGTCTTCTAGAATCTGAATGACCCTCTCTGACTGCCCATCCGATTGAGGGTGAAAAGCCGTACTAAAATCCAATCGCGTTCCCAACGCCTCATGCAACTTCTGCCGAAACTGAGATGTAAACCTTGGGTCTCGATCAGAAATTATTGATACTGGCACCCCATGCAACCACACTATCTTCGCCACATTCAACTTGGCCAGCTTCTGGAGTGGGTAATCGGTTCGGACAGGTATGAAATGGGCAGATTTAGTGAGCCTATCCACAATTACCCAAACTGAATCCTTCTTGGAAGGTGTCAATGGCAACCCACTTACAAAATCCATAGTTACCCTTTTCCCACTTCCAAAGTGGTATCTTTACCATTGTAACAATCTCAAGGCGCTTGATGCTCGGCCTTCACTTGTTGACACGTCAAACATTTCCCCACAAATTCGGTCACTTCTCGCTTAAGTCCAGGCCACCAATATAGCTCTCGCAAGTCTCGATACAACTTACTCACTCCTGGATGCATAGCATAAGGTCCATTATGTGCCTCTTTCAAAATCATCAATCTTAAGTCAGAGTCCTTTGGCATAAAATTCTTCCTCAAAAACAAAGAACTCCATCATTATTTAACCCAAAGTCGGGATTCTCCCCCTTTTCAACTTGCTGAAACCGAGAAACCAACGACTCATCCTCCAACTGCTGCTTCTTAATCTGCTCCACTCAAGTCGGTTTCACTTGTAACTCTACCAATAAGCTTCCATCATCATACAAACTTAAACGAGCAAACATTGCCTTCAACTCTGCCATAGTCCTATGACATAACGCATCAGTCATGACATTTGCCTTACCTGGATGGTACTCAATCGAACAGTCATAGTCCTTTAACAACTCTATCCACCTTCGCTGTCTAAGATTCAGCTCCTTCTGATTCAGCAAGTACTTAAGACTCTTATGATCCGTATAGATAACGTATCTCTCCCCATACAAGTAATGCCTCCATATCTTAAGCGCAAAAATCACCGCTGCCAACTCCAGGTCATGTGTAGGGTAGTTTACCTCGTGAGGCTTAAGCTGTCGTGAAGCATAAGCGACCACTTTACCCTCTTCCATCAACACGCAGCCTAAACCTATATATGATACGTCGCTGTACACCGTGAAATCCTTACCAGACTCTGGTTGAATCAACACTGGTGCTTCTGTCAAAACCTTCTTCAGTTTCTTAAAAGCCTCTTGCTGCTTATTCGTCCAAACAAAAGGTGCTCCCTTCCTTATAAGTTTTGTTAACGGTGCTGCCAACACAGAAAATCCTTCCACGAATCTTTGATAATAACCTGCCAACCCCAGAAAACTTCGAATTTTTGTTACCGACCTCGGTGGCTTCCATTCCAGAATTGCCTCAATCTTTCGAGGGTCCACCTTGATCCCCTCAGCAGATACAACATGCCCCAAGAAAGTGACTTCCTTTAGCCAAAAATCGCACTTACTAAACTTCGCATAAAGTTGCTTTTCCCTTAGCACTTGTAGCACAACACGAAGATGCTCATCATGATTCTCTTCCGTTTCCGAATACACCAAGATATCATCGATAAAAATGACTACGAACTGATCCAAGTATGGCTGGAACACCTAATTCATTAAATCCATGAAGGCTGCTGGTGCATTAGTCAATCCAAAGGGCATAACCAGAAACTCGTAATGACCATATCGAGTCCTGAATGCCGTCTTATAAATATCCACCTCTTTGACTCTCAACTGATGATATCCTGACCGAAGGTCGATCTTAGAAAATACCGAGGCTCCTTTTAATTGGTCGAACAGATCGTCGATTCTTGGTAGTGGATACTTGTTCTTGATCGTTAGTTTATTCAACTGCCGATAGTTAATACACATTCGCATGGTCCCATCTTTCTTCTTTACGAACAACACTGGTGCGCCCCACGGAGAGACACTTGGTCTTATAAACCCTCTATCCAACAGTTCCTGAATCTGAGCTTTCAATTCTACCAACTCCTTTGCAGCCATCCTATAAGGCGCAATGGACATAGGAGCTGTTCTAGGTAACAAGTCGATTCTGAACTTGACTTCTCTGTTTGGAGGTAATCAAGGAAGTTCCTTCAGAAATACATCTTGAAACTCTTTAATGGTCCTAACCGACTCCACAGTCATCTCCTCAGGTTCAACTTGACTTACAAACACCAAGTACGCCTCACAACCTTTCTGAATCAACTTCTCAGCTCTTAAAGCTGAAACAACATTGGACAAATAATTCATTCGTTCCCCTATGACCATTATCTCCTCATCTTCGACAGTTATTAGTACCATTCTCTTAGCAGCACAATCCAACGTCGCCCTATGCTTAGCTAGCCAGTCCATTCCCAAGATAAGATCAAAATCCCCAAATGGCAACTCCATCAAATCTCCTTCAAAAATCTTATCTTGTGTCTCTAAAGGCACCGCCCTAAAGAGTTTATCTACCTTAATCGAGTGTCCCAAAGGGCTTATCATCGATACCCCACTCACCGTCTCCTTGAGAAGCACCCCCAAAGCCCCAGATACATCACAAGCAACATACGAGTGAGTGGAACCCACATCAATTAAAGAAGTGTAAGGCGTGCTATGAATGAAGAACGTACCGGTTATAACATCAGGAGCGTCACCCTCCTCACGGCGTCGTGCAGGATAAACCAACGCCGGCACTCGAGCTTTAGCATGTCCAGCACCCCTGCCAGGTGCCCGACATCCTCGTCCATTTCCATTGCCACCTCTACCTTGCCCACGACCTCTCTGTGGTGGTGGTCCTTATCGCTGTGGTTGGACATCCCTTTGCTCCCTAGCTAGTTCCTGAGCTGTTCTCTGAGGACATTCTCTGAACTTATGCTCCTTGGACCCACATCAAAAACATGCTCCAGTTTGTTTCTAGCACTCCCCCATATGCACCCTACCACAATCCCTGCAAGCTTGTGGTCTAAAAGTATTCACTGGAACTGCTCGAACCGATTCCTCCATTCTAGCTCTTTTAACATTCTTATTCGTAGCACTCGAGGGTCTAAAATACCTCTTAAATCTGGGTTGGTCCTTCTTACGATTCTGCCGCTCAGTCCGTTTTACCTCCTCGGCTATCTTAGCCTTCTCTACCAATGCAGCAAAATCATGCTCCCTCTGTGGAGCTATCAATATCCTAAGCTCATCATGGAGACTATCCTCAAATCGAACACTGCGCTCATATTCAGTCGCGACTATCCCACTGGCGTATCGACTCAGCCTCAAGAATTATGCCTCACACTCTGCAACAGTCTTATTACCCTGAATCAGATTCAAAAATTCCTTTCGACGGGCATCCACATAACTAGCTCCAACATACCTCCCCTTAAAAGCAGTTTTGAACAATTCCCAAGTTACTCGTTCAATCGGGGTACTCTTCCTCACGGTGATCCACCAACGATATGCCTCGTCTCGTAGCAGCGACACAGCCCCCTTCAGCTTTTGCTCCACAGAGCAATCTAAATCGTCCATAATCTGCTCTGTTGCTTCCAGCCAATATTCAGCCACATTTGGGGCTACTCCAGATATGCCCCTAAAAAATTTTGCTCCATTAGCCCGGAGTCGCTCCGAGATGGATCCCCTATTTACTGTCCCAGTGCTACCTCCAGCAACTCTTTCTAAAACCCTTAACATTGCTTGGGACAAAGCATCATCCCTCGCAGCCCGATCATAAGACCCAATCTCAGTTGCCTGTGGCACGAATGCCTCCTCAACTAGCTTATGCCCTGAGGATGAAGATTCAACCTGCACCCTTTCGTGACCATGTCCGCGGCCTCGTCCACGAGCTCCTCTTGTACTCATATCGACCTATCTTGTTACAAATTTTATGACATTAGTTTAATGTTCAATTTTTATTACGAGATGTCTTATGGAGATATAGCAGTTCAAGGATTGTTTTCGCAACATCGTAGCCTAGCTACAGTTCTCACTCCTACCGTTTTACAGTTCTACCCTATCTAAAGTATCATAGTAGGGTCTTAGTTCTATTTATAGCATCATATCAATATCACATAACGTAAAGAGAGTATACTTACAAACTTGGTGCCGGGGATTCAGTGTGCCACTTCTTTCTCTAAACCAAAAACCACAAACCATGTATTTAATCACAGAAAATAGAAAAAAATTTGAAAAAAAATCTTTGTTATGAAATTCTCGATTTTAGACCCGTTTTTAAAAAAAAAACCAAAAAACTTAAACCATTTTATCATGTATACCTTTGTAAAATATTTTTGAAAAGATCTTTCCAAAACCATTTCCAAAAATTCCCTTCTTGGTCTAATATTTTTTGAAAAGTTTTTCGGACCCGATCCACAGCCGAGTTGTTGCAACCGGGCTCTGATACCACTAAATGTAACACCCCAAACCCGGCCTAGACATTATGGCCGAATCTGACGTGCCACATAGATTAGTGTTTAAAAACTAACTTTTGTTAAGCTAACAAAGTGAACGGAAGTTGGGCACCAGGTAGGAATCCGTGACAGAGGAGGTGAGCCATGAAGGCTGCTTAAGTACCAAGCTCTCCGATTGGATCCAATCCTAGACATTCCCACAACTATTGCCACACTTCGTTATAACGAGTTTAAATTTTGAAAAAAAAAATTAGTTGCAATTCATTTAAGTCGATATTTTTTGATAAACCGATTAATTGTATCGTTGCGTTATTTTGAAACAAGTATCGTTTTGAAAATGCATTCTAAGTCTAGCCCATTTGAATTATTAACAACCAGTTTAAAGTTATTAAAAATAAAATAATCCCAGAAAAGAAAAGAAAATAAAGTTAGAATGGCCTTATTACAACCCAAAAAAAAAATAGTAAATAAGATAATTAAAGAAAACCAGTCACTCGTTTCAAAGCCCAAAAGCGATCGCTATGCCCACTCTGAATCCCCTCCGGCTCCAAGTTCCCAAATGAAGGCTCACCTGCAAGGTTAAGGAAAGGGGGTGAGTTTGGAAACTCAGTGTGCAACAAGCCCTTTTCAGAGCCCAAAACAATATCAGCCTGCTGGGCCTAAGCCCAAATTCAAACTCAGCGTATATTGGGCCAAAGCCTTTTCATATTTCATATTTCATAACACTGGGCCAAAGCCTTTTCATATTTCATAACACTGGCCAAAGCCTTTTCATATTTCATAACACTGGGCCAAAGCCTTTACTGTAAACGGTATGGCCCATAGGCCCATTTTGTTATCACATGTAATGTCAATGAAAGAATGCAAGCCCATTTGGGGAGACTACTCGACCCACCATCTGCTACTCTCCACCCTTACCAACCAAGCTCTCCATGTGGGGAATAACTCAACCCACCCAACCAAAACTCTCCACTGGTAGCATAGCTGCTTTATCATATAACTGGAGGCCTAGCCTCTTTTAATAACTGGGGCAAATCCCTTTCGATAAACTAGGGCAAAAGCCTTTTTAATAAACTGGGGCAGAAGCCCTTTTCGGTAAACTGGGGCATAACCCTTTTTACACTTCCTCTGTCCATATAAACCCAACCCAATACATTATGAATACATCATGTGCATATCATACATTTTATGTGCATATCATACATATCATATGCATATTATACATATCATGTGCATATCATATCAATCATGTATATCAAAACCCATGTACCAAATTCATAATCAAACCCTAGGGGTATAATGGTCATTTTTACCTAGGGGCAAAACAGTCATTTTCATAATATAATGGTAATTTCATAATTTTACCAAATATTAGGGATTTTACATGTTTATTATCAGTTACTAACAATTCATGTGTTTAAACAGCGATTCTGGCCCATTTTCAACGAAATCGAGTTATTGGGCCAAAAAATCGTAATGGGCCCTACATAGCCGATTTCGTTATCTAGGCCCATTCAACCTATATTTCATAATGGTATTACCAGTCTTAACACGCAATTTAACCAGATTTCATTTCCTACCAAAATTTACCCAAATGGGCCCGTAAGCCCATTGGGCCCGATTTCAGCCCCTCGAGGCCCAACTTACCGTGATGCCAAAAGTCGTGGTCTTACCTTTTTCAATGTTCCTGATCGTCAACTTAGAGAACCTAACTAACCAATGAGTGTTCGGTTGCTCACAAGTCCTCGAAATGCCAGAATTTCGGCATTTCGGCATTTATCGATTTAAGCTACAAAAGAAGGTTCGTTACACACTTGATATGCGATATTCATCGACGAGATCTCCTACATGATTTCTCCTATAACCAACTGCTTATAGATCAGTTTATAATAATTAAACCAAAATGAGAACCATCTATTATCCACACTTACACATTCGGCCACCATCCATAATGGCCTTAGAATCCATACCTTTGCCAAAGTTGATGACTAGATCTAGTCACTCCGATGATCCAAGCTAATCCAAGTCGACACTACACCTTGCTGCTCCTCCACTATACAAACCATAAAAAGATTAAAGAAGAAACCCAATAAGGCCTATACCCACATTCGGCCACCTCCCTAAACTATAGGGGTTTCGGCTTTTGTCAATAGTTACTATTAAAAACGCTTTAGAGTACAAATACTTACCACAATCTCTCTTCTTGAATCCGTGTAAAGCTTAAAAATAAACGGATTGGCCACCAAAAAGTGAATGAAAACAGAGGGTTACTG
This sequence comes from Gossypium arboreum, assembly GCF_025698485.1. NCBI lineage: Eukaryota > Viridiplantae > Streptophyta > Magnoliopsida > Malvales > Malvaceae > Gossypium > Gossypium arboreum. The sequence goes on from NC_069080.1 coordinate 60,814,514, forward strand.
GTCAACATGATTTTGACAACACCTAGCTTCACAGGCTCGGTTTTTGTGGTTTTTCGAAAAAAGTGGAGGTAAGGGAAAGAAACAATAGATGAATGGAGGAGAGTAGTCGGCTGGTTTGGAAGAAGGAAAATGAAGAAAAGATGAAAGGAAAGGGTGGTAGATTCGGCTAGGGAAGAAGAAAGAAGAAAAAAGAAGACTACTCCTATGGTTACAAAGAAGAAAAAAGCACAACAAGTACCCAAGTGCCGAAAATCCCTAACTAAAACCCCTCTGCCAAAATCCCCTCTCTAATCCCCTCAAATCGGCTAACCTTATCCCCCTTTCAAATCCCTAAAATCTCTCCCCTTATCCCTCCTTAATCGATGCATTTGACTAATTCAAACTCTCTCCCACAGAGTTCCATCCAGCTTTAAACTCTAGCATGCACAAGCATAAAAATAACATTGCCTTTGCCATCACAAGGAATCGAACCGAGGTCTTCCCCCAACCACTTACACGCCACTTTTCTAGCTCCTTAGTGGCGTCACTTAGCCACTTTACTAGAGGCTCTTCTGTGATACATTTAACCTACAAATTTTAATAAGACCACCTATCCAAGGCCCCTAACTTCTTAAGTCCAAAATTCAAAAATTCTACCAGGTTTTGGCCAACACATAGGCCTTCCATAAGCCCATTTACATACTCAAATTATGAATTTCACAACCAAGTACCAAATTTTAAAAACTTTACCAAAATATCGAGAATCGCGAAAAAACTCGAAATTCAGGATGTTACACTTTATTTATTGGCTAATCCATAAATTCTGAATCTTTTATGGTGAAAATATATATGAGTCTAGTTTCAAGGAAAATTAACAGATCTTAATTTAGAAACCTTTAACTCAATTTACAAATAATTTAGTGTTTTTTCTCGAGTAGACTGCTTGATTGAATAATGTGCAATTTCCAGTAACATATTTTTAGAAACAAGTCAAGTTTCGTTAATAAATTTCAAAACAAAATTTTAAAAAACCCTTTTCAAACCCCAATTTCGAAAAAAGAAAGAAAAATAACAATAATTTTATGCCACCCATACCACAGTCGAATTTTGTAACCTAGGCTCTGATACCATTAAATGTAATACCCCAAACCTAGCCTAGACGTTATGGTCGAATCTGGTCCGTCACATCAAACCATTTTTCAAATATGATCTTTTCGGTGAAAATCCATTACTGAATCTAAATTTTTTTATTCAGTGTTTCTTTACAAACTCCCGTTTTTAGAGCCATTTCACAGCCAAGTTGTTGCAACTTGGCTCTGATACCACTAAAGCAGACATTTAATTGTGTCATTTCATTGCACAATTAAATACCTATATACAACCTCCTTACGGACCCACACTCAAGGCTCAATACTTCTAGGCCCAAATTCGGGGTGTTACAAAGTGATTTCAAGCCCCGTTTTTAATGATTTTTATGTTTTTGAAATCCCGGTAGCTCGATTTAGCTTATGTTAATAATAATTCAACCTAGGGTTCATATTTGGAAATATACCCATAGGTGAAATTTGTGTATTTTGGTGTTTTATGATATAATATGAGGTTTTAAATTATGTTAGACAACTTTTGCTACTCGATTTTAAGTGAAAACGAGCAAAATAGCATAATCGATAAAAATACCTAATGTTCATAAGTACATGTTAGAGTGAGAATTTGATGCTTCCGTAGAAGAGAAAAATGTTCAGCATGTCATAAAATATAAGAATAAGGGCTGAAATTAAATTTCCGAACCTATGGGAAAAATCGTAATTTTGTAAAAGTTAAGGGGCAAAAACGTAATTTTTTCATAATGTGATTTTTGGATTGAAATAAATAGTATTAGTGTTAAATGAGCTAAATGTTTTGTTATAGATCAAGAAAGACGTGGAATTGATCGTGATCGGGGAAAAGAAAAGCTTTCGGACTAAATTATAACATTTCTAAAGTTTGCACCGAGGTAAGTTCGTACATGAATAATTTATCGATTTTTTTATATTATTTTATGTTGTTATCATATGAATTGGTGACTGTCCATAGAATGATTAAATGATGGAATTTGCGAATTTAATTAGATTATGAATAAGTGTTAACAGTGAAAAAGGAAAGATTTTCTGGTTGAAACTTCGGAACAGGAACAATACGAATGAACCATTGTGAATACACATGTAGTACTAAGTGTAGGCTACTACGTGTATCATACTGTTAAGTCGCATGTGTAGTACTAAGTGCAGGCTACTATGTGTATCAAATGATGAGGTCACGTGTGTAGTACTAAGTGCAAGCTACTACGTGTACCAGATTGTTGATCGCATGTGTAGTATTAAGTGTAGGCTACTATGCGTATCAGATAGCTTCAGCTATAAGTGTGGAAGGGGGAAATATGTGTAAACAATGGTATATTTGTTATTTTCCGTTGAGTTCAATGGGTAAAATCGATAAAGTGGTAATATGTGAAAGTTATTATAAGGTGAATATGTGAAAATTTATGTTTATGAAAAGTTAGGAGCTATGTGCTTTATAATTGAGTGAATTATGGTATAACAAAAAGGACTAGGTGGAATTATGCAAGAGTGAATGTTAGAAATAAAATAGTGTTGGACAGCAGCAGTTACATGATTTTAAAAATGTACCAAAAATCATGGAAGTTGAATAAAAATACAAATGATATATGAAAATAAAGCTTAATGAGTCTATTTTCACATAAAAGAAACAGGGAAAGCAAAAGAATTCTATATTGTGTGATATTTGAATTCTTGTGAAATAGGGTTTGAATGAATTCGAGATCCCCTGTTTTGACTTTAGAAATTCACCATAAATTTTACAAATATTATTAAGAGTCATACGTTATATGCATAGATTCCTTATTGAATCTATTTTTAAGGGAAACAAACGGCATGGTCATTGGAATTCTGTACAGGGAGAAATTTGTTTCGTAGTGCATAGGGGTCAGAGTAGTCTCGAGATATGATTCTTTTTTTAAACCGGGACTCCAGAAAATAGCATGTCCTGAATATGTGATTATATACTAGTAGGATTGTTTTACTTTGATAAATTGTATATCAATTTCGTACTTACTTACTAAGCTATATGCTTACCTTCTTTTCTTTTTCTTGTCTTATAGAATTACTAAGCCATTTCGAGATTTGGAGATCGCTTGGAGACCCATCCACACTATCAATACTTTTGGTATTTTGTAAACACTATTTTGAAATTATGGCATGTATAGAGGGCTGAATCATTTTGTTATATGTTATAATTAATTTGGTTTAAAATATTACTTTTCAAAATTTGATAATTTACTTGTATTTATGTATATCTCATTAATGTTATCTATTTTTTTCAAACTAGAGGAATTAATTATGTAAGATCAGGTAAATGTGTGAATTCATATTTTCGTGATCTGTAATATTCCGTACCTTGTTCCGGCTTAGAACATGGGTAAGGGGTGTTACACTCATCATTTTGTACCGAGGTAAGTACATATGTAAATAATGTGTCATTATAGCTTACTTTTAAATATTTTATTTTTATCATGTACCGTAATCTTACTTGATACCATGGAAGTATAAGAACAACTTACTTTATAAACAAGTGTGACAACATCAGGTTAGATACGAAATCCTAAACCTCGAAAATAGTATAGGATACAAGAGGTAAGTAATGAGAAATTGAGTGGTCTGAACTCATGAGTTGAGTTTGAGTTCATGAGATAAGTGAGATATGTAATGTCAGTCCAGGTACTAACTTTGTGTGTAGACCCGTGAGTAGCTCCATGTGCGGGCATTACATGATAGAGCTATGGGGTCCAGGTACTGACTTGGTAAAAAGGCCCGTGAGTAGCTCAAATATGCATGTATTACAAACTATGGTATAGCCCTGGCTACTTGTATAACACTTAGGTGTAAACTTTCTGTGTATTCATTGGTATTCCGAGTGTTCAATGGGTAATTCGATGAATGAGTTGGTGATACTTCCAATGAGGTATGTAAATAGATAGAACGACTTGAGTTATTTTATGGGTAATTACAGGTATGTATACTGATACGTGATATTCATGAAAGGTTTTAAATATTTATAATGAATCACTCTTGAAACTAACTATTATCACAATGAAGGCAAGTGTACCTATCGAACAGTAATATAGCTTTATCAAGATTGGATTTTTGAACCCAAAGGAACTAGAAGTACTAGTAATGACTATCTCTTTATTATCTAGCCTAAGAATAATGGGGTTTGTTTTAATTAACCAATTAACTAAACTAAGAATTCACAGAAAATAGAATTGGGGAATTACTTTTAGAAAACTCGATTGATTGAGACAATACCTAAGGAAAAGTCCACCTAGACTTCACTTGTTATTTGACTCTGAGTAGAACGATTTATTCATTTGACTTGATCCGTAGAAATCCCTAAGTTATATTATTATCTCTCTCAAGACTAACAACATCTAACCCTAGGTTGAATAACTGAAATCTCTTTCTCATTAACTCCTTAAGATTGCATTAACTCGATCTATGAATCCCCTTATTAGGTTTCACCCTAATCTGGAAAAATCTTGTCACCCTATCTCTAGGCGCGCAACCAACTCCGCTTAATTATGAAAAATGTACTCTTAAACAGGGTCTACTCCTCCTCTGAATAAGAGCTTAACTTGAGTCAATATCCTTGAATATCAAAAAAAGAATTAAGAACACATAATTAAGAACAAGTTAAATATTTATCATACAATTTAGATAATAATAACAAGATTTGTCTTATGATTCATTCCCCTTAGGTATTTAGGGGTTTTAGTTCATAACTAAAAAGGTAAACATCTCAGAAGAATAATGAATACAACACATAAAGAAAAACCCAAAACTCCTGAAAGGAAATTGAGGGGAGATCTTCAGTCTTGATGATGAATCTGGCTTCTCAGATGGATCAATCGACTTTCCTTGAGTAGTTTTCTACTTCCTTCACTGTGTGTCCCTTTTTCCTCCTCCTATAGGGTGTATTTATAGGCTTTGGAATGCCTAAGAACCCTCAAAATTGGCCTTTTCCGAGTTGGACTAAACTTGGGCTTGGTAGGGACACGTCCGTGTGACACGCGTGTGTGCGATTACTTCAGGCTGTAGACAAGCCTGTTAAATAGGCATGGGCATGTGGTCCACTCGTGAGAGTCATGCTTTGATTCTGCCTTATTGACACGGCCATGTGGTCTGCCCGTGTGAGGAGGTTCAAGCCGTGTTGATTTCGTATGTTAGCCCATTTTCTCCGTTTTTGGCCTGTTTCTCGTTCCTTTCACTCTCCTATGCTCGCCTAAGTATAAAAAATGAAATTAAGTCATTAGGAGCATCAAATTCACCAATTTTAAGGACAAATCATCCATAAAATGTGCTAAGCATTGGATAGAAATATGTATAAATTACAGTTTATCAAATTTCCCCACACTTAAGCATTTGCTTGTCCTCAAGCAAAATCCTCAACTCATAATCAAAATAAATTCTTCTCAACTTTTAATTTCTATCAATAATATCTCAAAATAATCCATAGGTAATCATACATTGAAAATTTAACTGAAATAATATCAAAGTTTGAAACATTCCAAGTTGAGTATTTTATCATGAAAACATAGGTGTCTCCCCTTGTCTAAGTAGTTACATTTGATTCAAAATCTTATAGAGTTTCACCTTCTCATTAAAGGTTCACTCAAATCACTCGAGATGTTTAAGGACAATAAATGAAACACTCAATAGTCAATAATGAAAAGTCATTACCATAGGCTTACATGAAAATCAAATCTCCACCATTATAAATTGAGATGAAACATCAATCAAAAGGTCTTTAGAGGGTTGTAACGTGGCTTTGGTTAGAGGGTGTGGTCACAAGTTTGAAAGAAAGGGTTAGAATCGAGATTAAATTGAAAAATTGCCTAGCTAGAAAAATGGCTAGTCATCAATTGCGTACAACAGAGCTTTTTCTCAGAATATGGAATTTAATTCTTTGGGTCAGAAGATCACTACTACTAAAATGTATACATGTATATATATATTTAGGAACAAGTCAAATTAAAAAATAGAATAAAACATAGCTAAGCAACTATTCCAACCTAAATCTTGACAAAAATAGGGATCAAATTAATTTAAGGGATTTCAACAATAATGAGTTATGGGTTAATATTGAGGGTACATCAATGAATGGGTTGTTAGGCTCAAGGGGGTTCACTAAGGGTTAATTGTAAAGGTTTTATGAAGTGAGTAGGTTAAACCTAACTGCCTTTCTCATTTTGACATATCAAATCAAATGGTGTGGTCTTGACATGCATAATCAAGCAAGTTATAGAATAACAATTCAATACTGACGCACTCATAATGAAAGTGAGCATGAAAGAATTAATAGATGCTGTTGAGGCTCAAGATCTCACAAAAATTATGGCTTTTTGATGTTTAAACTTGTGAATTCCAACTCAAAATAATACCTAAACTTGGGGAACAACCTAAAAGTTTTTTAATTCTTCAAAAATCAACTTATTTTTCTTGATTCCCTAATGTCTTAAAGTTTAAACAATCAATGCATAAATGCCTATGTTTTAATTCAAGATATATCAATAAAAATCATAAATTAATCAAATTTTATCCTAAACATGATATGAGAGCTTTTCAAGAGAACAAGGCAATCATTCAGGGATTTTTCTGAGAGTGAAATGAATACCCCCCACACTTAAGATGTACATTGCCCTCAATGTACAAAGATAGATATATAGAAAAGAATACAAGTATAAGATAGGGAGAGAATTGAAACTTCCTGAGTGATGAATGAATTTCCTTGAACTAGAGTTTTGGAGAATAATCGACGTGAGGGTGGAGGAGGATACTCTGGCAGTGGTAGAGGTTCATTAGTCCATAAGTCCTATGCCAAAAGAATATTATATCTGGTGGTAGCTATGGTCGTGGTTGAGCAGGACATGGCAGTCGTGGAGAACCTTTCTCAGTGGAGTTTCAAGTTCCTGAGTAATAGTGAGCTTTGGAGCTATTTCTGACTATGAGCAAATCAGGAATTCTTTTAAGAGGTATACTGAAGCATAATTACTCGTAATGACATAGCCGAAGAATAGAAATTGTAAAAAATCAGGATGAAATAGTATTAAAAGGAAATAAAAAAAAAGAATAATTTCAAAATATAGAGATAAAAACAAAATAAAATAAAATAATAGGTGTTTATAGAGAAATTGGGGCACAGTAGTGTGCACGCCTGCGTGCTCTAAGCTCACCCCATGACGTTTAGTATTTTTGAAATTAGGCACATTGGTGTACACGGCCGTGTCGAACTCCGTTCGCTTCTCCCACGCCCGTGTAGGAATGTGCACACCCGTGTTACATTGACGGGTTTAACCACGGTTTTGGCAGTTTCGCCCACGGCCGTGGCTACTTATCGCATTCCGTGTTGGTGAAGAAATTTTTCCCTGTTTTCACACGGTCGTATCGTACGGCCGTCTTGCATCCCGTGGTATGTGCACGGCCTACGGCACGCCCGTGTGCCTGGCCGTGTCGTTCTGAGAAGCCTGTGCTTAATGATTTGGTTAGTATGTTAGATTTTAAAAACTAAAATTTAAAGAAAGTAATATTGTTAGTACTCGGGTTGCCTTTCGAGAAGCGTTTATTTATAGTCTAAGCTTGACTTACCTTTCCATTGAATGGTCATGGTGGTTTGAGGAGTTTATACCCTTAAAAGTGCCGAACTTGGGATGATTTACCTCGACTTTACCGAATGGGAAAATGCTAAGTACCGTAAAAGGGATTTCTTCATTCAGTTTGGCAGTGATATTGTGAGGATCTGCGGCATCTAATAAAACTTTATCTCCAACCTTAAGTTGATTTGGAAAAGTATTGAGCTTGTTCTGGCGTAGTTTTGATTTATCGTTTGTTCTCGGTTTATGTGTCACCATTCATTTCTCCTCGATTTGTAGCCTTCGTTCTTCATGAATAGGTCCTCTACTATTGCTTGAAAATGGCTCATGTACTTCCTTCAAACTTATTTCCTGCAAAGTAGGTTACACCATATTGTCAATTTTAGCAGAATGGTTTAGACAATCACATTCAATTTTTGATGTGTTGCCGGAATTGCGAGCTTGAAGGGTGATTGTTTTGTCTCCCACATGAAGTATAAGCTCACCTGTGCCAACATCAATAACCGTTCTAGCAGTTGCTGAAAAGGGCCTTCCTAAAATCAAAGGGGTGTTGCTATCTTCCTCTATGTCTAGAACAACGAAGTCAACGGAAAATATAAATTTATCGATTTTAACTAGCACATCTTCAATAATACCCGTAGGAAATCTTATCATTTTATTTACTAATTGAATGCTCATCCTAGTCTGTTTGGGTTTCCCAAGACCTAGTTGTTTAAACATTTTGTAAGGCATGATGTTAATACTGGCTCCTAAATCAGCTAATGCATTATTAACATCTAAACTACCAATTAAGAAAGGAATTGTAAAACTCCCTAGATCTATCAATTTGTTAGGTAGTTTATTCTGTAGAATAGCTGAGCAAACTGAGTTTAGCTTCACATGTGAAGCCTCGTCCAACTTCCACTTATTTGCTAAAAGCTCCTTTAAAAATTTCATTGCGTTTGGCATCTGCTATAGAGCTTCAATAAACGGTAAATTAATATGTAATTTTTTAAGAGTTTAAGGAATTGACCAAATTGTTCATCTGAGCGGTCTTTCCTTGTCGCATTAGGGTATGGCACACGAGGTTTGTATTCTGTACTTACCAATTTCTGCTCATTGTGGTCTACCTCACCTTTACCTTTTCTTATCTCAGTTTCTTGCCTTAGTTCTGGTTTAAGTGTGACTAACCCTTCCTCATCTTGACTAGTAATCGCGTTGAGTTGCTCCCTTGGGTTAGATTCTATATTGCATGGCAAGCTACCTTGTGGTCGTTCAGAAATCAACTTGGCAAGCTGTCCAATCTGAGTTTCGAGCCCTTGGATCTATACTTGTTGATTTTTGAGTGCTATCTCAGTATTCTGAAAATGAGTTTCTGACACAGAGATGAATTTGACTAGCATCTCCTTAAGGTTCAGCTTTTTTTCTTGCTGGTAAGGTGGTTGTTGAAAGCTCGGAGGATGTTGTGGCCTTTGATTTTCTTGACCGCCCCACGAGAAATTGGGATGGTTCCTCCAACTTGCATTATAAGTGTTACTATATGGGTTATTTTGGGATCTAGAGTTATTGTTACCCATATATTGGACTTGTTCCTCCTCGATGCTAGGGTTGAAGGGTTGATATTTTGTGCATGCTCCTCCTCCATTCGAATCGCACCTCATCACTGGATGTACTTGAGTAGAACCACACAAACCATCAATCTTTTTATTTAAGAGTTCTGCTTGGTTAGTTAGCATAGTAGCCACGTCGAGGTTGAAAACACCGGCTACTTTTGTCAAATTTGTTCTCATAACTTGCCATTGATAGTTACTCAGTGGCATCTTCTCAATAAATTCGTAAGCCACCTTAGGTGTTTTATTATTTATAGTTCCTCCAGCGGCTGCATCAATCATCTGCCGAGTCGAAGGATTCAGGCCATTATTGAACGTTTGAACCTGTAGCCAAAGCAGTAACCCATGGTGAGGGCACCTTCTCAAAAGGTCCTTGTATCTCTCCCATGCATCATAGAGTGTTTCTAAATCCATCTGCACAAAAGAAGAGATATCATTACGTAACTTGGCTATTTTAGCTGGTGGAAAATATTTTAATAAAAAATTTTCAGTCATTTGTTCCCAAGTAGTGATTGACCCTTGTGGTAACGAGTTCAACCACTGTTTAGCCTTATTCCTTAATGAAAAGGGAAACAACCGAAGACATATAGCATCATCAGAAAAGCTATTGATTTTAAATGTATCGCAAAATTCTAGGAAATTTGCCAAGTGAGTGTCGAGATCCTCGTCCTGCAAACCATCAAACTGAACAAACTATTGTATCATTTGAATTGTGTTAGGTTTCAGTTCAAAATTATTTGCAGCAATAGCAGGTCTAACTATACTTAACTCAGTTCCTGTTAAATTAGGTTTAGCATAATCATACATAGTGCGCAGAGCAGGATTGTGATTAACAGCAATTGCAGGAGGTAGTGGATTTTCTTGGTTTTCAACCATCTCCTCGGTTGGGGTTTGAATATCGTCCTCTTGCTCGTTCTCTGTGTATCTTAAGCTTTTCCTTTTTCTCTTTGGTTTCTACGAACTGTGCGATCAATTTCACTGTCAAAAGGTAATGGTCCTGACGGGTTTTTTCTAGTCATAAACTTTAAAAAATCTACCAGAAGAATTCGAAAAGAAAATCAAATTTTAAATTGCAATAAAAGTAAAATGGCTAAACTAATAAAAATCAAGTGTTCCTAATATCTTAGTTCCCCGGCTTTTACGCCAAAAACTTGATACGTGATATTCGTGACAGGTTTTAAATATTTATAATGAATTGTTCTTGAAACGAACTATTATCACGATGAAGGCAAGTGTACCTATCGAACAGTATTATACATTTAGCAAGACCGGATTGTGGAGCCCAAAGGAACTAAAAGTACTAGTAATGACTGTCTCTTTATTATCTAGCCTAATAATAATGGGGTTTGTTTTAACTAACTAATTAACTAAACTAAGAATTCACAGAAAATAGAATTGGGGAATTACTTTTGGAAAACTCGATTGATTGAGACAATACCTAAGGAAAAATCCACCTAGACTTCACTTGTTATTTGACTCTGAATCGGACGATTTATTCATTTGACTTGATCCGTAAAGATCCCTAAGTTATATTATTATCTCTCTTGAGACTAACAACATCTAACCCTAGGTTGAATAATTGAAATCTCTTTCTAATTAACTCCCTAGGGTTGCATTAACTCGATCTATGGATCCCCTTATTAGGTTTCACCCTAATTCGGCAAAATCTTGTCACCCTATCTCTAGGCACTAACCAACTCCGCTTAATTATGTCAAATGTACTCTTATATAGGGTCTATTCCTCCTCTGAATAAGAGCTTAACTTGAGTCAATATCCTGGAATATCAAAACAAGAATTAAAAACACATAATTAAGAACAAGTCAAATATTTATCATACAATTCAGATAATAATAACAAGATCTGTCTTAGGTTTCATTCCCCTTAGGTATTTAGTGGTTTTAGTTCATAACTAAAAAAGTAAACATCTCAGAAGAATAATGAATACAAAACATAAAGAAAAACCAAAAACTCCTGAAGGGAAATTGAGGGGAGATCTTCAGTCTTGATGATGAATCCGGCTTCTGAGATGGATCAATCGACTTTCCTTAAGCAGTTATCTACTTTCTTCCCTGTGTGTCCCTTTTTCTTCCTCCTCTAGGGTGTATTTATAGGCTTTGGAATGCCTAATAATCCTCAAATTTGGCCTTTTCCGAATTGGACTAAACTTGGGCTTGGCAAGGACACGTCCGTGTGTGATTACTTCAGGCTGTGGTCAAGCCTGTTAAATAGGCATGGGCGTGTGGTCCACCCGTGAGAGTCGTGCTTCGATTTTGCCATATTGACACAGCCGTGTGGTTTGCCCGTGTGAGGAGGTCCAGGCTATGTTGATTTCGTACGTTGGCCCATTTTCTCCATTTTTGGCCCGTTTCTCATTCCTTTCACTCTCTTATGCTCACCTAAGTATAAAACATGAAATTAAGGCATTAGGAGCATCAAATTCACCAATTTTAAGGGAAAATCATCCATAAAATGTGCTAAGCATGGGATAGAAATATGTATAAATTACGGTTTATCATATACTAAACTCATGAATAGGGCTTTAGTATGTGATGAGATGTAGTACGTATGCATAAATGAAGTAAAGAGTAAGATAGTGAGATTAAAACGATATACATCATTTAAGTATGATAAATTATCATCTGATGAATGTGTTTCTAATTACACCTTATTTGTATACACGTACTTACTAAGCTTCATGCTTACCCTCCTTCCTTTCTTTTCTTATAGTGCCACCAAAGTAGCTCGTGGACCATCGTCCTACGTCGAGAAAGCCAATCACGCTATCTTTGAAACTTTTGGTATAGTTAGTCTTTTTCTATTTTGAGTATGGCATGTATAGGGATCTATACTTTTGTGTCACTGTTATTTTGGCCAAATGTGTTGGCTTGAAATGAACCCTCCATTTTGTATAAAGCCTTGGATAATTGCTCATACTCATTATTGATATATACTAATGATGATATTTTCATGGATGAGTAAATTGCATGATTGAACTAATGCCTATTATGGCTAATTAGATCTTATATTGCTATGTGGATTGGTCATGTTAGATGATATTGTAGTTTGGTATATGTGAGGGTGGTATAAAGGCTTGGAGAATAGCCTTGTTTTGCCCACATGAGCAACCTCATGGGCGTGTTGCACAGTCGTGTATTCCCTACACGTTAAATTTACAAGTCAATATACATGGTAGTAAATACACAGATAGAGACAAGGCCGTGTGTCTTAACCGTTTGAAGGGCACGGCCTAGTACATGGGCATGTGCCATGGCCGAGTGAACCTTATGAGTTGCTGACGTCAGAAACAGAATGTCTAGGTTTTGGACACTGGCTGAGACATGGGCATGTCCAGGCCATGTGAGGGACACGGGTCATGGACACGGGTGTGTGCTAGGCCGTGTAAAAACTGTTGTAGGTTCGAATTGAAAAATAAACCCACATTGGTAAGGGACACGAGCGTGTCTCTATATGCTCAGGCCGTGTGAGCTACATGGGCCTACAAAACAACCATGTCGAAATTATCACATGGTTGTGTGCCCAAGTTTAAAGTATTATTTTTTTCAAAGTTCCTTAAAGGATCTGAATCGGTCCCGCATGGTTTTTGATGGATGTTTTGGGCCATGTAGGTCCACATTATGAATTTTAGATAAAGCTTGAAAAAGTTTTAAACTAGAACAAGTCTTTATGGCTTGGGAGTGTCTGTATGCACATGTTTAGGTGGGTAATGTCTTGTATTCTATTTCGGCATAGGGTACGGACTTGGGGTGTTACATTTAGTGATATTAGAGCTACGGTTTAGTCGATTCTCAAACTAACGTAGCATGTATTCGAGTCTAGCTATACATGCCATAGATATATCGTGATAGTGTGACGACTCTTGATGAATTTAAATTGTGTTTTTCATATAGTAATGGATCTTGATCGAACGATGGCAGATGATGTTGAGAGTAACCACCGGCCCCCGCTGAAGGGGCTGTGCCATCCGATTATCAACCTCCCATAGTTAGTCAGGGAGGAGAAGAAAGGGCTCAAAAAACCTTTCTTCACATGATGAATGAATGGTACATAGAGTTCGTCCGAGCAAACTCGAATGCTCAACGTCTGCCACGCTCACGTATTCCTCAACCTATCCCTGTAGCACCCCAAGGTATGGATTTTGTGAGAATGAATAGACCCCTAGTGGACAAGATCTGAAAGCATGGAGCCGAGGAGTTCCATGCTAATAAAGATGATGATCTCAAAAGGGTAGAGTTCTGGCTTGAGAATACCATCAGGGTATTCGATGAATTATCTTGTACTTCTAAAGAATGCTTGAAGTGTGCCATATCCTTGTTGAGGGACTTGGCATACCATTGGTGGAAGACATTAGTTTCTGTGGTACCTCACAAGCGGGTCACATAAGAATTCTTCCAAGAAGAATTCCGGAAGAAATACATTAGTGAGAGATTCATGCATCAAAAGTGTAAAGAATTTCTTATGAAAGAGAGTTCGTTCGAATTAGTAAGTATGCTCGGGAGTGTGTGTTATCCTAGGCTAAGATGTGTCGAAGGTTTAAAGATGGACTTAATAAGGATATTAGATCGTCAGTGGGTGTCCTTGAATTGAAGGAGTTTGTGGTGCTCATTAACGAGCTTGTGAAGTCGAAGAATTGATCAAGGAAAAGAAGAAAAACAAGGCTGAGACTAGAGATACAAGGAAGAGGCAATCAAGCAAGTCATTTCCATCTCAGTCTAAGAAATCCAGAGACGTTTACTCTCGTTCTCATGTGTCAATTGGGAAGTCGTACCGAGATCGTAAGAAGCAAGATCCGAGTTTTAAGTCTCGGTCTACATCGATGGCTAGTGTGGGTAATATTAGATCTTCTTGACCAGAGTGTCAGCATTGTGGTAGAAGTCATTTCAGCAAGTGTAAAATAAACAATGGATCTTGTTTTCGATGTGGTTCTTAAGACCATTTTATCAAGGATTGCCCTGAGAGGAACGAGAAAGAAAAATTTCAAAATGCAAGGCCAAGTGGCACCAATTCTAAAGGAAGACCTCAGAAGAATGTCGGGATTGGGGCTAGCAGTAAGAATGTAATGAAAGACACCACAATAAGATCAAAAGCTAAAACTCCGGCTAAAACCTATGCCATACGTGCATGTGAAGATACATCTTCTCCCAATGTGATCACCGATACATTTTCCCTCTATAATAATACTGATATTGCTTTGATTGACCCTGGTTCTACTCATTCGTATGTGTGCATGAAATTGGTGTCTAGCATGAACATGCCTGTTCAATCTACAGAATTTATGATTAAGGTGCCAAACCCATTAGGTAAGTATGTGATAGTTGATAAAGTATGCAAGAAATGTCCTTTGATAGTTAGAGGTCAGTGTTTTCCAATCGATTTGATGCAATGAATGCCCTTTGATAGTTAGAGGTCATTGTTTTCCAACCGATTGGATGTTGTTACCATTAGACGAGTTTGATGTCATATTGGGTATGGCTGGTTGACATTCCATGATGCTGTAGTAAATTGTAGACAAAAGGTTATTATATTGAAATGTAAAAATCGTAAAACTCTTTGGGTTGAATTAGATAAACTAAAGAATTTGCCTATTGTAACATCCTCAACGTCTGCCCAGATATGTTTGAGAAAAGATTGTGAAGCTTATTTGGCTTTTGTAATGAATACTAAGGAGTCTGAGTTAGAGGTTGACTCAGTACCTGTTGTATGTGAATATGCGGATGTATTTCTAGAAGAATTGTTCAGGTTGCCTCCTATCAGAGAAGTTGAATTTGGTATAGAGTTAATGCCAGGGATAGCGCCTATTTCGATCGCTCCGTATCGAATGGCTCCGACTGAATTGAGAGAACTAAAGTCACAGTTGCAAGAGATGACCGATAAGGGTTTTGTGATGCCAAGTTTTTCACCGTGGGGTGCTCCAGTGCTATTTGTGAAAAAGAAAGATGGATCCATGAGGTTGTGCATAGATTACCGGCAATTAAATAAAGTGAATATCAAGAACAAATATCCTTTGTTGAGGATTGATTACTTGTTTGATCAATTGAAATGAGCGGCATGGTTTTCTAAGATAGACTTAAGATTCGACTATTATCAACTGCGAGTTAAAGAGTCAGATGTGCCTAAAACTATTTTCAAGACGAGGTATGGCCACTAAGAGTTCCTCATCATGCCTTTCGGTTTGACAAATGCTCCCGTCGTGTTTATGGATTTAATGAATAGGATATTTCGGCTATATTTGGATAAGTTTTTTTTTGTATTTATCGATGACATCCTGATCTATTCTAGAGATGAGGTAGAGCATACTGAACACTTGAGAACCGTCCTACAGACTCTGAGAGATAATCGGTTATTTTCCAAGTTCAGTAAAAGTGAATTTTTGCTTTGAGAGGTTGGATTCTTGGGACACGTTGTATCAGGTGATGGGACCAGAGTTGACTTGAGTAAGATTTCAGCTATCGTCGAGTGGAAACCACCTAGGAGCGTGTCAGAGATTCAAAGCTTTTTGGGTTTGGCTGGATACTACAGATGGTTTGTAAATGGATTCTTGATGATAGCTACTCTTTTGACAAGGTTGTTAGAAAAAGATGCCAAGTTCGAATAGATAGAGGAGTGCCAACGGAGTTTCGAGAAACTAAAGATCTTGTTGACTGAAGCTCAAGTTTTAGTACAACCAGAATCGAGAAAAGAATTTGTGGTGTATAGCGTTGCCTTTTTGAATGGATTGGGATGCATGCTCATGCAAGCAGGCAAAGTGATAGCATAAGCCTCGAGACAACCTAAGTCGCACGAGAAAAATTACCCGACCCACGATTTGGAGATAGCAGCCATCGTGTTCGCGTTAGAGTTTTGGAGACACCATTTGTATGGAGAGAAATGCCAAGTGTTCACCGACCACAAGCATCTCAAGTATTTGATGACTCAAAAGGAGTTAAATTTACGACAATGGATATGGTTAGAGTTGATAAAATACTATGAGTTGATAATCGACTATCACCCGAGGAAGGCGAATGTAGTCGCCGATGCTTTGAGTAGGAAGTCACTGCTCGCCTCGAGGGATATGAATGCTCAATTGTCTGTGACTGATGATGGCTCAGTTTTGGCAGAGATGAGAGTTAAACCAATGTTCCTACAATAAATTTTTGAAGCTCAGGGTAATGACAGGGAATTGCAAGCCAAGATAATTCAGTGTGATTTGGAAATTAAATCAGATTTTCGTATTGATTCTAAGGGGTGACTTATGTTCTGGGATAGGATTTGTGTTCCTAAGGATACTGGGTTGATTCGAAAATTTTTAATTGAGGCACATAGTGGTTGGTTGTCGGTACACCCCGAAAGTACAAAAATGTACAATGATTTGAAGAAAACATATTGGTGGCCAGGTATGAAAAAGACATTTCAGAGTTTGTATCAAAATGCTTAGTGTGTCAACAAGTGAAAGCCGAGCACCAAGTACCTTTGGGTGTACTTCAGCCTATCATGGTATCCTAATGGAAGTGGGATCAGATTACTATGGATTTTGTGACTGGTTTATCGGTAACCCCGAGGAAGAAAAATGCCGTATGGGTTGTGGTTGATCGACTGACAAAGTTGGCTCACTTTATTCCAGTGAGAACAGACTTCTCACTTGATAAGCTAGTTGAATTGTACATTTCTGAGATTGTGAGGCTTTATGGAGTGCCCTTGTCAATCATTTCGGATAGGGACCCGAGGTTTACGTCAAGGTTTTGGAAGAAGTTGCAAGAAGCTTTGGGGAAAAAGTTGAATTTTAGCACAGCTTTTCACCCGCAAACCGACGGTCACTCCGAGAGTAATTCAGATCCTTGAGGATATGTTGCGTTGTTGTGTCCTAGAGTTCAAAGGTAGTTGGGAAAAGTATCTACCGCTGGTCGAATTTTCTTACAATAATAGTTATCAATCGAGTTTGAAAATGGCACCTTACGAAGCTTTGTATGGGCGTAAGTACTGGAAGCCTTTGTATTAGACTGAGCTTAGAGAGAGTCGGATTCACGGGGTCGACTTAGTCAAGGAGACTGAAAAAAAAGTTAAGGTGATTCGTGATTGTTTAAAGGCCGCTTTAGATAGACAGAAATCCTATGCGGATTTGAAATGAAAAGAAATCAAATTTTAGGTCGACGACAAAGTATTTTTTAGAGTGTTTTCTTGGAAAAAGGTTCACAATTTGGTAAAAAGGTTAAATTGAGTCTGTATTTTACCGGACCTTATGAGGTGATTGAGAAAATAAGACCAATAACTTATCAGTTAGCCTTACCAGTAGTATTGGAAAAGATCCACGACGTATTTTGTGTGTCCATGTTATGCCGATACCGCTCTAACCCTTCACATGTGATTTCTCCGACTGAAGTGGAGATTAGATCGGACATGTCTTATGGTGAGGAACCCATTGAGATTCTAGCTTGAGAAGTTAAGCAATTCAGGAATAAGAGTGTTCCCCTTGTGAAAGTGGTATGGCAAGACATGGAGTCTGTAACAGCCCGATTTAGACCCTAAACAGAACGGTGGTTTTGGGACCATGAATCTAAGTCAGAAAAATATTTTTAAATTATTTTCTATGTTTATTTTATGTGAATTTATATCTGTGAAAATTTCGTAATTTAATTTTGTCGTTTGGGTGTCCGATTAAATAATATGACTTAATTGCGTAAATTGAAAATTTGAGAGTTTAAAGTAAGAGGGCCAAATAATTGGTGATTTTATAAGTTGGAGTATTTATAATGTAACTATTCCATTAACATATGGACATAGGTTATATAATTTTATTACTATTTCATTAAGGTTAGTTAGGTAAATTAATAATAAAATAATAAATGTTATTATATCATAAAATAATAAGCCACATTCATGTTATTTCCTTCATCTTTGCAATCAAACTAAAACAAAGAAAAAGAAAGAAAACAAAGTAGGGTTCGGCCTTGTTCAAGCTAGATTAAGGTAAGTGTTCAGCTCGGTTTTTGATAATTTTTACGTTTTTTAAATCGTTGCTTCGAGTACTACAAAACCCATGCTTGAAATTTTGATTTTGATGAATATTTTGAGTTGTGCCATTGTTAATAGCTTGTGATTTTTTTTGTTTGATGATGAAAAATAAAAGATATGTTTTAGATTAACATATTCTGTATTGGAGTTTTTGATGATTTTGAGTAATAAGGACTTAATTGCAAAAATAATAATTTAAGGGACTAAAATATGAAATAAATGAAATAAATGGGCTTGTATGAACACTAGGAATATTCGGCCAAACATGGGTACCTTGAAATTTTGCATATTTTTTGTTTTGTGCAATAGGGATTAAATTGTAAAAATTGTAAATGTCAGGGGTAAAATGGTAATTTGACCATTTATGTGTTTTTGGACTAAATTGAATGAAAATATGTTTGAATGAGCTTAATTTGAATATTTTTAGATCAAGAACCAAAGAAATCGGATTTGGACTAGGAAAAAATGAAAGTTGTCAACTAGCAGCTCCGTCCCGTTTTACGATGTCTGAGGTAAGTTTATAAGCAAATACACATGCCTAAATGTAGTTAAATGTTAACTATATATGCTGGTATATAATATATGAATTTATACTTGTAAATGCCGAATGTGTATGAGTTTGAAAACTATGTTCGAGCTTTCAATTCAATAGAAGTTACTGACGTTCGAAAGCCCTGTATGAACCTTAGGAATAGTTAGGATACATATGTCATGACACAGGATTTCGACATTTGTGTTCCTTGTGTTTGATTATTGAACCGAAAGTTAAAGGGTAGGTGTACATTTTGTGCTTATATTCGAATGAAGCAATTGAATTGCTAATGTGATATGTTATGTGAAATGTGTTAACATGTGAATAAATAAGCAAGACACTCGAAATGTATCCGGCTAAAGACCCGAGCTTCATCTTTGAAATGTATCCTGCTAAAGACCCACAGGCTTCGTGCTGGAAATGTATCCGGGCTAAAGTCTCATAGGCTTCGTGCTGGAAATGTATCCGGGCTAAAGACCCGCAGGCTTCGTGCTGGAAATGTATCTGGGCTGGAAATGTATCCGGGCTAAAGACCCGCAGGCTTCGTGCTGGAAATGTATCCGGGCTAAAGTCCCGCAGGCTTCGTGCTGGAAATGTATCCGGGCTAAAGTCCAGCAGGCTTTGTGCTGGTAATATAATTTCGGGTTTTATACATAGCAGGCCAAGTGCCGATGAATTTGATAAAAGTATACAATTACAAGATCCTACACTAAGTTGACAAATTGAAAGTGCATTACATATTAAGTTGGCCAGGTACGTATCATGTACTCGTATGTGATTTGATTTGAATTAAATTATAAATATATAAAGTGATGCATCTGTGAATAAGTGTTATGACTATATATGTGATCGTGATATATTCGGTAAATGTGTGAAGTTATGTGAAGTGATTTTATGTTTATATTCAAATATAAACACTTGGTCCTTGTGGAAAGGTTTGTGGAAGTATATGATTTATTTTTAGGTGATTACGATCATGGAAAATTAAATGTGAATATGATATTGTATTTTATTCGTTTCAATTGAACTAAAGCTGTAAGTGAAGCATTTTAATGCCTATGTTATATGAGTTCGATCTTGAATGACATGATATACATGTTTCGATAATTTGAATGCAAGGAATGTGTGAAAGAGCAAATTCTAATAAATCTGCTTGGGACAGCAACAGTAGCGTGATTTTGGAAAATCACCATAAATTGTGGAAATTGAATTAGAAGCTGAATAAATTATGTAATTAAATCTTAATGAGTCTAGTTTCTTATAAAATAAACCTTGTAAGCAAAAGAATTGTAGATAATGAGATATTTAAAGTGGCGTAAGATAGAGTCAAAATGACTTTGAAATCCCCTGTTCTGTATTTAGAAAATCTTTGTAAATTGTACAATGATGATTATAAGATAAAATTTATATACTTAGACTCCTTAATAAGTCTAGTTTCAAATGAAATAAACGATAACATAATTCTAATTCTGTATAATGAGAAAATTGATTCGTAGTGAAGAGTGGTTAGAATAGTCAAACAGTGAAACAGGGGAAACTTCAATAAAAATCTGGTATTGATTGGTCAAACTAAAAATTCTAAAAATTTTATGGATGGAAGATATATGAGTCTATTTTCAGGGAAAATTAACGGCACTTGATTTGTAGTTTCTTAGCTCCAGTTATAAACAATTTAGTGACTATTGCTCAGGAAGACAGCTTGTAGTGAATTTGTGATTTTGTTGTAAACATGGTTAAAACTAGTTAATGAGATGCTTTTCGAGTTCTTATGATCTTATTTGTGATTTGAATATTTGGTTTTAATTGAGTTCAGATTCAAGTGAGATGAATTTGCTAAATATGCATTATGTTCATGGATACTTGGCCAAAATGGCAATTACCTAGGAATGATTTCTTGAAAATTTGAAATAATCGATCTATAAGTAAATTAATTGTTTGCATTGCTTAAAATTTACTAAGCATTGAAGCTTACTCCGTGTTCTCTTTTCCATTTCTTATAGGTTTATCCTTTAATTCGAGTTGGAAGAGCCGGAGATATCATCACACTATCGAGTCATTATGTGAGTTGAGAAGATTGTATACAATCATGGTTTAAGGCATGTATAGGATAGACTATAGGTAGAATGATATTTCGACTTTGTATACATTATAGCCATGCGAAGATGGCTTGCTCATTTTGTTTAGAGAAGCCTTATAATTGAACTAATGTGTTGAAATGTTTTAGTTATAACTTGATAGTAGTTATTTTGTTATTAGATATTCGGTTATGTTTTGATAGTTAGTCATTTTGGAAATTTATAAGAGCTCTTATGGAAAACCAATGAGACAGGTTTGTATTGTTGATAATTTATGTCTGGTAAGTATCTTTGACCTTATAGAAGTTTTGTTCAGTCAAGTAATACCTCATAACCTTATTCCGGCAACGGATACGGGTTAGGAGTGTTATAGAGTCGAAAAGGCCACGTGGGAAACTGAGGAGACTATAAGAGACCAATACCCGAACTTATTCACCGGTAAGATTTTTGGGGACAAAAATCCCTAAGGGGGAGAATTGTAATAGCTTGATTTTGGGCCTAGTCAGAACAGTGGTTTCAGAACCACTAACCCGAGGTCAGAGAAATTATTTTGATGTGATTTTATGTGTTATAGTGTAAATATATGAGTGTATGAAAATTTTGGTAAAATAATTTTAGCGATTGCATGCTTAATTTCGAAAAAGGACGAAACTGCATAAAAGGTAAAAGTTTTGTTTTACTACCCAATTGTGTTAAATAGCTAGTGAGCCAAAATTTAAGGTATTTAAAGGAAAATTAGACCCTTTTTAATAGAGGTGGCCAGCCATAGGGGACAACATTGGTCAAAATGTCAAAGTTAGGTGACATTTGGTGACTTAATTGAATAAAATAAAACAAAAGAAAAAGGGCTATCATCTTCCTCACCACTCCACCGAAAATTTTAGCCATTCTAGGGGTTTTAGAAGCTCAAAATTTTAGCAACTTCTCATCCTTACAAGTAAGTGGTTTAGATAGTTTTTATTGATGATTTTTTTCATTTTTAGGACTTTTGTGGAATGAGCTAGCTAACGAGGGGACTAATTTGCAAGATGGCTAAAAGTTTAGGTTTTGTCATGAGAATGTTCATGTTATATTCTGAATTTTTAATGGAAGAAAATGAATCATGGTTGTGAAATAAACGACTTTTGTGAAGTAGTTTTCATGGAAACCCTAACTAAGGACCATTTTGCATAAGTTATGAAATAGATGATAAATGTGTGAAATAATGAGAATTGTTAGATGCTATAGTTATAAAATGAAATCAGCTAGGCTTGGCTAACGAGAAAATCCAATAAAAATTGATTTACGAGCTTAGGGGTAAAATTGTAATTTTTACGAAGTTCAAGGGCAAAATGGTCATTTTACCAAAGTATGAGTTTTGAGTTGAATTGATTAATTTGTGTATTAAATAAACTAAATTTTAACATTTTAGATCAAGAGAACCGTGGTTCAGGTCTTGATCAGGGGAAGAACAAAGTTTACGATGATTAAGCTAATTCCCATCATTTACCATAATCTTACATGATACCATGGAAGTGTAAATAATGTGATATAAGAACAACCTACTTTATGAACAAAATGCGATAACATCAGGTTAGATACGAAATCCAATTGAACCTCAAAAATAGTATAGTATACAAGAGGTAAGTCTTGAGAAATTGAGTGGTCTGAACTCATGAGTTGAGTCTGTGTTCATGAGATAAGTGACATATGTAATGTGGGTTTGGGTACTGACTTTGTGTGTAGACCCGTAAGCAGCTCAATGAGTGGGCATTACATGATAGAGCTATGGGGTCGGGGTAATGACTTCGTCAAAAGTGCCGTAAGTAGCTCAAATATGCAAGTATTACAAACTACGAGGTAGCCCTGGCTACTTCTATAGCACTTAGGTGTAAACTTTTCTTGTATCCATTGGTATTCTGAGTGTTTAATGGTTAATTCGATGAATGAGTTGGTGATACTTCCAATGAGGTATGTCAATAGAGAGAATGAACTTAAGTTACTTTATGGGTAATTACAGGTATGTATACTAAACTCATAAATAGGGCCTCAGTATGTGATGAGATGTAGTACGTATGCGTAAACGAAGTAAAGAGTAAGGTAGTGAGATTAAAACAATATACATCATATAAGTATGATAAATTATCGTTTGATGAATGTGTTTCTAATTACACCTTATTTGCATATATGTACTTACTAAGCTTCCATGCTTACCCTCCTTCCTTTCTTTTCTTATAGTGCCGCCAAACTAGCTTGTGGACCATCGTTTTACGTCGAGGAAGCGAGTCACACTATCCTTGAAACTTTTGGTATAGTTAGTCTTTTTCTATTTTAAGTATGGCATGTATAGGGACCTATACTTTTGTGTCACTGTTATTTTGGTCAAATGGGTTGGCTTGAAATGAACCCTCCATTTTGTATAAAGACTTGGATAATGGCTCATATTCATTATTGATATATACTAATGATAATATTTTCATGGATGAGTAAATTGCATGATTGAACTAATGCCTATTTTGGCTGATTAGATCTTATATTGCTGTGTGGATTGGTCATGTTAGATGATATTGTAGTTTGGTATATGTGAGGGTGGCATAAAAGCTTGGAAAATACCTTGTTTTTCCCACACGGTTGGACACACGGGCGTGTTTCTAGGTCATTTGTGACACACGGGTAGCCCCATGGGCGTGTCAAATAGCCATTTGTCCCCTGCATGTTAAATTTTCAAGTCAGTATGCATGGTAGTAAACACACAGATAGAGACACAACCGTGTGTCTCAGCCGTATGAAGGGCACGACCTAGTATGCGAGCGTGTGCTGTGGCCGTGTGACCTTTCTGAGTTGCTGACATCAGAAATAGAATCTCCTGGGTTTTGGACATGGACGGAGACACGGGCTTGTCGAGGCCGTATTGGGGACACGAGTAATGGACATGGGCGTATTCCAGGCCGCGTGAAAACCCCTGTAGGTTCAAATTGAAAAATAAATCCACATGGGTAAGGGACACGGGCGTGTCCCTATATGCTTAGGCCGTGTGAGCTACACGGGCCTACAACAGGACCATGTCAAAATGATCACACTGGTGTGTGCCCCAGTTTAAAGTATTATTTTTTTCAGAGTTCCTTAAAGGATCCAAGTCAGTCCCACATGGTTTCTGATAGATGTTTTAGGCCTCGTAGGTCCACATTATGGAGTTTAGATTAAGTTTGAAAAAGTTTTAAACTAGAACAAGTCTTAATGGCTTAGGAGTGTCTATATGCACGTGTTTAGGTTGGTAATGTCTTGTATCCCGTTCCAGTGTAGGGCATGAACTTGGAGAGTTACAAGTGTGATACAACTCCGACAATCTATGAAACAGAGAAAAATAACTACGTAAGCAACTAGTGCTTAGTATGCTCATATAAACTCAAACGTAAACTTACCCTTCTTAGACTAATTTTATGAACTATGCTTAACATCATTACCATATTCATAAGCTTAATAAAATCCTATATACACTACCAAACTTACAAGTTAGTAAGCTCATCCATAATACATATAGAAAATCAACCATATCATAAATGAATCTCCATGTATACATGCCTTTCCATTAACCATATCCAATTTGCCTTTTCTTAAGATTATGAACAATTATCCAATTGTATACATGCCTTGCCATTAACCGTAACTTACCCATTCAACCATCTAGAATTACATTGGATACTGAAAAATGCTCACACATAGTATGCCTTTACATATATCTATAACCTTTCCTTTTCAATAGTTCTCACACTTGCTGTGGAATAGGCCTACTCACATGAGCTGTGGGTCAGAATGTTAGCTACAGGATGCTGCTAATATGAGCTATGAAGAATCCTCAACAATTGAAGGACCTCAATCATCAGTAGTACATTCAAGACCAGAACTCAAAACACGAAATCCCTAATGACATGTCATTTGTATCCTTGGAATTCTTAAGGTTCAAACAGGGTTATTTAACTGTCAATTATTCAAAACATTGATATATATATTCAATTCGGTTTATAACTAACATAATATAATAGATAATCAATTAAACTATCATTAACAAGATTATAATTTGTACCAACTTACCTCGATAACTATAGTTGCAAAAGTAGAGTTGGAGACTAATCCAAAGCTTTTATTTTTCCTCGATTTAAGTCTGATTATTGCTTATCTTGATTGAAATAAATAATTTCATTCAATTCAGCACTTGAAATAACCTCAAGTATCCAATTCAATATATAATTCGTATTATCATGAAATTACAAAATTACCCCTCCTATTTTAACTTTTTCACAACTTAGTCTTTAAGCTCGTAACTTGAAATTTAACCATTTTAACTTAAACCCATGATAACCAATTCTTCCCTAAGCTTAAATAATCTATATTTTTCCCTTATTCCATACAATATACATGAAAATCATTAATTAACCAATTTAATCCCTACCTTACATTCATAAGAATCCACTTAACAAATCATGGTTATTTAACCGTAAAATTAATAAACTATCAATTAACATCACAACCACATCACTTTTATTCATTGCATATTCCTCAACCTGAAAAAAAATTTCAATTTAACCCCCGAGCTATGTATAACAGCCAATTTTCGGTAAAATCAAAACAGTGGTTTCGGGACCACAAATTCGATTTTGAAAAGGAAATTTATTTTAATATTATTTTATGATCTAAAGTATGATAATAACTTTGTATGAAAATTTCATAAAGAAATTTCACTGATTACATGTTTAATTTGATAAAGGACCAAATTGCACAAAGTGTAAAAGTTGAGTTCTAATAGCTAAAGGGATTAAATAGCTATGGGATTCAAAATTTGAGGTCCTTAAATGGTAAATAGACCATTAAAAATGTTTTTTTGTTAAGGATGATGATTCATCCATGGAAAATAAAATAAAGAAAAGGATGAAATCGGAAAGTGAAATAATAAAAAATTATAAATGATAAAAAAAAAAGAAAATATCATCAATTTTATCATCTTATTCCCCGAAATTACATGGAAACCCTAGGAAAGAGAAATAAAGCTTTCTTGGCTTAATTGGGTAAGTAATCTTGTCTTGTTTTTAGTAATTTTTATATTTCCAAGATCAGAATAGCTTAATTTATCTATTTTGGGGATTAATTTGTAAAGATATCAAAGTATAGAAATTTTTCCATGGATGTAAATGCTAAAATTTTGAAATTTATGGTAGAAAATGAAAGGTTGTTGATAGATAAACAACTTTTGTAAAGTGAATTTTGATGAAATTATGATTTTAGGACTCAATTGTAAAGTTGTAAAATTCAGGAAAAAATTCTAAACTTTATGAAATGCATAGGCTGTAAATTTTATATGTAAAATTTGGCTAGGCTTGGAATAATGATTAAATTGCTTGAATATCATTTTCCGAGCCTAGGGACAAAATCGTTATTAATTAAAAGTTTAGGATTGGACTGAATTGAGTATGAATTGTATTAAATTGGTGTTAAATTTACTCGAATAGATCCGGATAGACCAAATTCGGAGTTAGAGCGAGGAAAAGAGAAAGTGTTAAATTAGTAAATTTTACATACACGAACATTTATTGAGGTAAGTTCGTGTAACTAAATTGTGTTTATTTTTATGCTTGAATTGAGTGTGGTATGTGTTTATATGAATTATATAAATGTGAAAAATGTATGAAATAATCACATAATCTATAATGTTCGAAAAATGTTAAAGTTCCATTTGAATAATGAAATTCGATGGATACATGATTTTCCATATTGAATGCGTTCCTACATATGTTGCAGAAAGAATATAGCTCGGATGAGCAATCCTGTTATAAGCCCTTTCGAGTGTCCTGTTATAAAGTTCCTATCAGCATCCTGATTAGTAGTGATCCTACATGCGTTGCGCACTATTGCAGCTCTTTGTGAGCATCCTATTACACGATTCTGTAACACCCCAAACCAGACCTAAACGTTATGGCCGAATCTGGCGATGTCACATTGAAGTGTTTTTCGTAAAGTTTGATATCGTTGAAAAACCCATTCTCTATTTAATCTCTTTGTGTGATCTTAAAGATGATTTTAAAGCATGTCGTTCATTTTCAAAATGTGAGTCGTTTGAAAAAAAGTTAATCATATTTAGACGTCGTCAATTTTTAAAACGTTACTTCTTGCGAAAGCTCTTAAAACAGGTTGTGTATTTGTGGTATCTTTGAAAAACATTTACCTTTTTGAAAACTCGCGTCTTTTCCTACTGGTAGCAGTATTAAAACAAAACAAATAAAAATCCCAAATTAAAAATAAAATCCAAAGAGGCCTTATTACAATAAAAATACCCCAACTAATAATACTTATAATTAAAATCAAATGCGAAAATAATCGCAATTGTGTGGCCACCTCTGAGTCCCCCGCTGCACTGATCCACTTAAGTCTGAGGATTACCTACGCAGATAATCAGAAGGGTGAGTTTACAAAAACTGTAACACCTCTTACCCGTGTCCGACGCTGGGACAAGGTACGAGGCATTACCGGACTTAAACATACACATACATGCAAAAACCAGGCCATAAACTTTCTTTTAATTCAAAACTTTTCAAACACATGCATGTCATCCCTTATTTGGGTTTATGAAGCCCAAAACATACATTGGGATTGATTCGAGACTAAACCGAGAACTTTGAGAAGTTTCAAGAAAACTTAGAAAATTTTCCCATGACACAAAGTCACACGCCCGTGTCCTCTGGCCGTGTAATTCTCTAACTATGACGTCAGCGACTAAACTAAACCACACAGCGAAGCCACACGCCCGTGTGCTAAGGCCGTGTCAGCCCCTGTGGCCAACACTTAAGCTATTTTCCAAGCGTTTATGTTACCCATAAACCCTTACAACCTTATACATATTAAAACCACAATTCATGGCTTCATTTTAGTGATTAAACACTTTTTATTAAGATATATTCATAACATTAACAAGTTATTGTTCACACATTTCACATAGTCATATAATATCAAGTCAAGACACAACAATACCTATTCATTAGCCTTGTCATTTAATGATCATTTTTACCAAATTTTCATTATTGTCATCTTATTTCCATATTGCACATTTAATTCATGGCCATGACCATTTCAATTGGTCATAAAGCATTCATCATGCACATAATTCATAACACCAACCATATATGGCCAACAAGCATAATCACATCATCACATCACAAGCATTAGAACATAGCATAGATAGATAAGTTCACAAACCATAATCAATATGAGTCACACTTCATGGCCATATACAAATAACTCAATATAGGCCAATACATTTGGCTAACCACAATAACTCATATCATAAAACTGAGCCCCTATACATGCCACTCACTTGAAAACACTAACATATGTATCAATGCTCCAAAGGAGATAGCTTGATAGTGTGATGCTGCCTTCGGTGATCTCCAACCCCGAGCTAACCTGACAACACTAAAGAAATGGAAAGGAGAGGGTAAACTTTATAGCTTACTAAGACCGTATGAAAATAATAAGTAATTTATCAACTTGCTTCTCAAGGTAATACAACCCCATTTGCATTTTTACTTATGTTCTAGTCAAGCTATTTTCTTGAGTCATAGTTACTAAATTATTTATATCTAGAGCTACAAAACTTCAAATTAAGATCTGTTAATTTTCACTCAAACTAGACTCACATATATTCTTTCCAAAAAAATTTCAGAATTTTTAGTCTAGCCAATAAGTACAGTTTATTCCTTAAAGTTCCCCCTTTTTTGTTGTCTAATAGGTCCGACCCTTTTTCACTAAAAATGTAACAGTCTAGTTTTGACCCTAGTCAGAATAGTGGTTTCAGGACCAAAAATCCGAGTCTGAAAAATATTTTAATATTATTTTCTGTGTCTGTGATATGTGAATTTATGTTTGTGAAATTTCTGTGATTTAATTTGTCTGTTTGTGTGCTTAATTATGAAAAAGGATTAAATCGCGTAAAGTGTAAAAGTTGTCTGTTGTTTGTTAAAAGTGCCTATTTGTTTTGGCTCATTAAAGGTAAGGTCCTTATGATGAAATAAATCCAACTTTATGATAGTGGAATATATGGTTTGGCATAATGGTTAATATGGTTATTTTTAAAGGGTGGTTAGGTAAATGGTTTATTAATGTATATTATAATAAAACCAAAGCATAAAATATTTCCATTATGCTTCATCTTTGCCGAAAATTAAAAGAAAACAGAAGCCATTGAAGCTTCAAGGTATTCAGCCATTGCATGAGTGAATAGGTTAGTCTATTTTGTTCGGTTTTTGATGATTTTTACGTTTCTGTGATCGTTGCTTTGTGTTCTTCAAAACCCATGCCTGAATTTCTGTTTTTGTTAAAGATTTCATGAAATGCCATTGTTGATATAATGAGTTTTGTGATGTTTTTGGATGAATTATAAAGACTTGGTAGATGATTTATAAGTTTTGTCTTTGAATTTTGATGAAATAGAGCTGTTTGGGCTAATTTGTGAAAATGAGGTTTTGAAGGACTAAATTGTGAATTAAATATGTTATTTCAGCTGGTATGGAAGCCATGGATATTCGTAATTTGTGAATTAAATATGTTATTAAATTGTGAATTAAATTGTGAATTAAATTTGTAATTTTGTTAAAAATGGATTAAATTGTCAAAGTGTGAAAATGTAAGGGCTAAAATGAAAAGTGCGCTAAATATGTGTTCATGGATTATTTTGAGTGAAATGAATTATTGAATGGTTGAATTTGAATTGTATTAGATCAAGAACAAATAAAATCAGACTTAGATCGAGGGAAGTCCAAAATAGTTGAATAGTCGACTCGTTCCATCCGAAATCCGTACAAGGTAAGTCCAATTAGAATTACGTGTTAAACTGATTAAATTCTGCATATGCAAACTTTAATTTGTATTGGATGGCCTTGAAAGCTTGATGAATACCTTTTGAGTAAATTCTGTTAATATGTTGGTATCCGAAAAACTCTCTATGCTTCTAAAGGAACATTGATGTCTATCTGAGATATCGTGTAAGACTGTGTCTGGGACACAGGCCTTGATTGATATTTATGTATAAGACCATGTCAGGGACATCACCATCATATCTGATTTCGTGTAAGACCCTGTCTAAGACAGAGGCATCGATATTGAAATACATGTAAGACCACGTTAGGGACGTTGGCATTGTACTTGTTTGTGAGTATCGGTATCGTATCTGAACTGTCTGATGATAGAGTATGAAATATGAGAATGATTATATGAAATGTATAACCTATACAGGTACATTTGTATTGTATCAAATTTTTGAATATAAATGACTCTGTCTCTGTGAAATATGTATAGAATTTGGAAATGAGGCACGACTGTAATATCCCGAATTAGGGCCTAATCGGAATAGTGGTTTCGTGACCACAAATCCGAGATAGAAATAATTATTTTATAATTATTTTGATCTTTATGATATGATTGCATGATTGTGTGAAAATTTCGTGATGAAATCCTATGCCTAAAGTGCTTAAATTGAAATTAAGGACTAAATCGAATAATTTGCAAAATTTACATTCTAGGAGTTTTTAGTATGAAATTGCTTTGGAATATTAATGAGGAGGTCTTAAATAGAAATTTGACCAATTTCTAAGTCTATAGACAAAAATTGGACATGGATGGAATTTTTGGAAAGTTTAGTAGTAACGGCATTTTGGTCATTTGTATATTAAATGAAATAAAATGGGAAAAATAACACAAAATGATCATCTTCTCCATATTGTTGCTGCCGAATTTTACCTCTCCCCATAGCTAGGGTTTCTTCAACTTTCAAGCTTCATAGTAAGTGATTTCATGCCCCGTTTTTAATGATTTTTATGTTTTCGAAATCCCGGTAGCTCGAATTAACTTATGCTAGCAATAATTCAACCTAGGGTTCATATTTGGAAAAATACCTATAGGTGAAATTTGTGTATTTTGGTGTTTTATGATATAATATGAGGTTTTAAATTATGTTAGACAACTTGTGCTACTCGGTTTTAAGTGAAAACGAGTAAAAGGGCTTAATCGGTAAAAATACCTAATAGTCATAAATACATGTTAGAGTGTGAATTTGATGTTACAATAGAAGGGAAAAATGATCATCATGTCATAAAACATAAGAATAAGGGATGAAGTTTAATTCCCGAGCCTAGGGGAAAAAGTGTAATTATGCAAAAGTTTAGGGGCAAAAATGTAATTTTGCCAAAGTTTGTAATAAATGCTGTTTTGATGAATGTATGTATTAAATAAGATTAATTTGGCATTATAGATCAAGAGAAACGAGATTCAAGTCGCGATCGAGGGAAAAATAAAGTTTACGAAGAATAGGCTCGATTGCTAATATTTTGTATCAAGGTAGGTTCATGTGTAAATGTGGTAACATAATTGTCATTTTAAGTAATTTAATGATTTTATATGATATGATGATTATTATCATGAAATATTATTCTTTGTGGTTATTGTTGAGTAATATGCAAATTATGTTTACTACTTGATAAATATGAATTACTACTGAGTATCAGTTTCGACATTCCGTGGAAGACGGCAAAGATGTGAGATCGAGGAAAAAGCCCGTTTGAACCTTAGGAATAGATTAGAATACAAGTGACATGTCACTAGGATACTTGAGTTTCGAATTCGTTGAGTTGAGTCTGAGTTCGTGGGATGTAACTAGGCATCCGAACTCGTTGAGTTGAGTCCGAGTTCACTTATGGATGCGAACACCCGAGCTCGTTGAGTTGAGTCCAAGTTCACTTATGGGCGGGTTACATGGTAGCTTGGCTACATAAGTTCTGCAGGCTATTGAATTTGTCTAGCTGCGGGTATGGCACTTACGTTCATGAAATCTGCGTATTCGAATTATATTCCGATGTGTTCAATGGGTGAATTTTAAGTGAATGAGAAGAATGCCTAAAACGAAGGTGACATATTGGTAAGTGTGGTGAATG
Source organism: Gossypium arboreum (assembly GCF_025698485.1). Taxonomy (NCBI): domain Eukaryota; kingdom Viridiplantae; phylum Streptophyta; class Magnoliopsida; order Malvales; family Malvaceae; genus Gossypium; species Gossypium arboreum. The sequence continues at coordinate 60,846,350 of NC_069080.1, forward strand.
AGAAAATTTGACAGGTATGTGCTTAAATCCTCAGGTTGAGAACTTGGTATGATGAAATCGTAGAAAGATATTAAATGCAAATGAAACATGAATATCTTGGTGTTGTTTATGCAAATGATGTTTTATGTGGAATTTCATGATTATGTTACTTGCTATTTGCATGTGAACTTACTAAGCATCTATGCTTACCCCCTTCTTTTCATTCATTGTAGTTGTTGACAAGCCGGCTTGAGAATCGGGATAGGTCGAAGATTCATCCACACTATCCGAAGGCCTAAATTGGTAAAATGGCTTGTGTGTTTTGAAAGTGGCATGTATGGAAAAATACTCACTTTGTGTAAATGATCTTATGATATGGCTATGGTTTGGAAAGAAAAGTGTTTGTAAATGATTATCCATTTGAATGGCCAATCTAAGTTATATTTGATGTTATTTATGTTTAAAATGCTATTTAGTCCATGAAAATATATAGTAAAGTAAAATTTGCCATAAAACAGAATCTGACAGCAGCAGTGATGTAAATTTGAAAAATCACTAAAAATAGTAGAAATGGAATTAAACAATGAGTAAGTTATTAAATTGAATCTTGATGAGTCTGTTTTCATATGGATGGAACAAAATAGGTATATAAGTTACATTTTGTGAGATATTTAAGTTTTAGTGAAATAGGGTCAGAGTGATCTCTGTATCCCCTTTTCTGAATTTAAAAATTCACTATAAATTGTAAAAAAACAATTAGGAGTTTTATCTTGTATGTATGAAATCCTTATTGAGTCTAGTTTGATAAGAAACAAACGGTATAGTCATTGAAACTCTGTACAGAGAGTAATCTGATTTGTAGTACACAGGGGTCAGAGTAGTCGAACCCTGAAATAGGGGAGAATTTAACTAATAAACTTTACTAATTGGCTACACCAAAAATTCTATAAACAAATTATTAAATATATATATGAGTTTAGTTTCATGAAAAATTTACAGAATTTGATTTCGAGTTCTGAAACTCGAGATATGAATTTTTAAGCGACTGTGACGCAAATTGCCAGCTTGACTGGAAATTTTAAAAATAAATTGTTTGAGCTGTTTAAGTAATGAATTAAGCCCGTTAACACCTCGTGTTCGACTCCGGCGACGGTCTCGGGTACGGGGTGTTACACCATATAAGCAAACAAAGGCACATTGTTAAGTTTATGAATTATTCTATGAAATAGTTATGAATCTTTATGGTTGAATTGTACTTATAAGATTTAGTAGTTAGACCAATTGTATTTGGCTTACTAAGCTCCTTGTAGCTCACTCTGTGTGATTTCTATCTGTTTTACAGTTATCGTAGCTACTAAAGGCTCAGGGATAGTCGAGGATCGTCACCACACTATCGAACTCATTTTGGTACTTTTGAAAGTGTAAATTTTAAAGTATGGCATGTATAGGATAGAATGTCTAAGCATGTAAGTTTTGAATTGTATATATGTTAGGCAATGGGAGTTGGCTAACAAATGATAAGTTTGTGCATGGTTTTGGTGTATGTTTGTAATATGCTATGTTCTAATGTGATTTGGTCATTTTGAGTATAGAATTGGTTGAAAATTTTGGTATGATTGTTGTATATTATTCCTTGTAGAATTGAACCTAAAAAGGGGTGCCAAAATTGGCTTAAACCAAGCCTGCATTGTGCCACACGGTCAGGGGACACGGACATGTCATATGGCTGTAGGCTTAAGCCAGTATCTAGCTAAGTACTACACGGCCATGGCACATGGCTGTGTCTGTTGGCCTTGTGAAAAAGTCAGTATAGGACCTCTTTTTGGCACGGTTGGATCTTACGGGCGTGTCTGGTGCTCGTGTGTATCACACAGCTTAGTCACACGAGTGTGTAACTTTAACAATTTTGAAAGATTTGGTTAAGTTCTAAAAATTCTAAATGTGTTTGATTTAGTCCATATGTAATGCCCCGAGCCCGAGACCGTTGCCGGAGTCGAACACGAGGTGTTAAAGGACTTAATTCATTGACTTACACAGTTCATTTTAAAATTTCCAGACAAGCTGGCTAACTGCATCACAGTCACTTTGAAAATCATATCTCGAGTTCCAAAACTTGGAAACCGATTCCGTAACTTTTTCCTAAAACTAGACTCATATATCCATCTATAATTTTTTTTCTAGAATTTTTGGTTGGACCAATTAGTACAGTTTATTAGTTAAAGTCTCCCCTGATTCAGGGTTCGACTACTCTGACCTTCATGCAATACGACTTAGATATCTCCCTGTACAGGGCTTCAATACTTATGCCGTTTGTTTCTAATGAAACTAGACTCATAAAGGAATCTGTAAATATAAAGCATGACTTCTAATTATCTCTGGTTAATTTATGGTGAATTTCCAAAGTCAGAATAGGGGATCCAGAAATCGCTCTGATCCTATATCACAAAAACTTAAACATCTCATAAAATACGGCTCATATGGTCGTTTCGTTTCTTCCATGTGAAACTAGACTCATCAAGATTCGATTACATAATTTATTCATTATTTAATTACATTTCTACTATTTTTAGTGATTTTTCAAACTCACACCACTGCTGCTGTTAGTATCTACTTTAAGGTAAATCTCTCCTATTTCATAGTTTCCATGATTCAACTAGCCATTTGACATACATAGCACCAAATATGATCGTGATTAACCATTCCAATGGCTAATCATTGCCAATCATTTCCACACCTCTCATTAACCATATATATATACACAAAATGATTATAACGCTACACTCAAAATATATAGGCCATTTTTCGCATGGCCATCCGAATATATATACATTACCAAAAAGGTACTTAATTAACAACAAAGGTCAGTCCCATACATGCCACTATCGAAGTTCAACTAAAAAAAGATACCAAAAGGGCTTAGATAGTGTGGACGACTTCGACTTTGACAATCCCGAGTCCGATAGCTGACGAACAAAATCTATAAAACAGAGAATTAAAGAAACAGAATAAGCATTTAATGCTTAGTAAGTTTGAGTAATGAAATTATTTACGACCAAAGTATAGCGTTCATATGACTAAATGAATAATTGCATATATGCACGTTCTCAAAATCATACTTACTTCACGCTTCAACCATTATATTCATACACAGGGAATCAAACCTAACTAGAGGCCGGAAGTTCGTTAATCAATTGAGCGAATACTATTTAAAAGGAATCAATCTTTCCGATGCATATACGAAACATAACTTATTGTTTGGATTTTATGATCGTATTATTTGAAATTATTACAGCAAGATCGCTCACTTCCAAACCCAAGTACCTTCAGGATTTAGCCGGATATAGCAACTCGCACACATGCCTTCAGGTCTTAGCCCGGATATAGTCACTAGCACAAATGCCTTCGGGACTTAGCCCGGGTATATCAACTATTCGCACAAATGCCTTCGGGACTTCACCCGGATATAGTCACTAGCACAAATGCCTTCGGGACTTAGCCCGGATATGGTCACTAGCACAAATGCTGTAACACCCCGAACCCGAGACCGTCGCCGGAGTCGAACACGAGGTGTTAACAGACTTCAAACCACTTATTGAGAATTTCCCAGACAAGCTGCCAATCTGTGTACTAGTCGCTTCAAAAATCATAACTTGAGTTTTACAACTCAAAAATCAGTTTCGTAATTTTTCCCTGAAACTAGACTCATATGTCCATCTACAGATTTTTTTCTAGAATTTTTGGTTGAGCCAATTAGTACAGTTTATTAGTTAAAGTCTCCCCTGTTGCAGGGATCGACTACACTGACCTTTGTGCGTTACAAATTAGATATCTCCCTGTACAGTGCTTCAATCCTGATGCCGTTTGTTTCTATAGAAACTAGACTCATAGAGGAATCTACACATATATGGCATGACTCCTAATTATCTCTGGTTAATTTACAATGTTTTTCCAAAGTCAGAACAGGGGATCCAGAAACCGTTCTGGCCCTGTTTCACGAGAACTTTTATATCTCTTAAAATACAGCTCATATGGTCGTTTCGTTTCATCCATATGAAAATAGACCCATCAAGCTTCGAGTACGTAATTTTTTTTTAGCTATTAATTCCACTTCTACTATTTTTAGTGATTTTTCGATCTCATATCACTGCTGCTGTCCGCAACAGTTACTGCAGTAGACTATACCAATTTCATGAATCCTTCCTTAGCCTTACTACTCATCCATCATACGTGACACAAATTATGGCCACCTTATCAAAATTAAGGTTTCTAAGACTCGTGGCTATAGATTCTAGCATCCCACTCAAACGACCACATAGGCCATTTTCACATGGCTTAAAGTTTACAACCCAAAATTTAACAAAACAAAATAGCTCATACATGCCAAATGTTCTCCTAAGTCGACTAAGAAGACAATACCAAAATTGCTCGCGGTGTGATGACTTCGTTGTGATTCTGAACACCCAAAAGGAGACGAGCCCAAGGAACCTAAAATGGGTGACAAGAAAACACCGAGTGAGTTTATAACTCAGAAGTCATAAGCATTCACAACCATCCATTAATAACATTATCATAAAATGAAATAATGAAACAAGGCCAAGTGTTCTAGCCGCATGCGAACTATACCATAGTTCCTTAGATCCTTCGGATCAATCTCATACCAAGTCATACATTTACATTTCATATACTATTCAATAGGATATTTGAAGCAATTTCCATACATCATTTCATTTCCGCAACAATCATGCAATTGAAATCATCACATAGATTTAAATCTTACCACTCCACCCGAGCATGAACATAGCATCTATTAGCCATGAACTCAAGGTACTTACTCTTTCCGCTGTCCATACTCATCTCGATAGAGTCACGTCTCCATATAAATATTCACTCGGAGATATATGTAGAGTTCGCACACATAGTGCTTAATACTCAATCACGCACACTTAGTGCCACGTGATTCAAGCCCGCACACATAGTGCCATATAGTCCCAACTCGCACACTTAATGCCGTACATTACAAGCTCGCACACTCAGTGCCAATCTCGTCACCGTACACATCTATTTCTCGCACACTTAGTGCCGAAGCAAACTTCCTACACATTTTGCTATCTCTTTTACGTTCAACATTATCATCTTTTCATACACATACATTTGTATATATTTCATCTCATTAAACACAATTGCATAGATATTACAATCATTTAAGCAATATCAAATATATGCTTAATGACTTACCTTGTGTTGGGTAAAATAGTTCCACGTCGGCTACTCGATGACCTTCGTCTTTCCCTTGCTTGATTCTCCCTCTTTAACTCCTTGAGCTTAATCAATAAATCAACTAGTTTAACCATCTTGCTAAACATTCATAATTCAATTACACATGCATATGTATGTTTGTATATTCGCAACCATCCTCACTTATTACCCATTTAGTCAACAATCTAAGCCAAGATAAGGCTTCAATATGGTTGCCTCTAACCGAATACATGCACACCAATTTCCCTTCATGTGGCGAATATGCATGTCCATGTTGAGGCCATTTATGCACTTATTACCACACAAAAACAGCATACATTTTACTAACTAATACCTTTCCATATTGTAACTCAATACACATCTATCATTTCCTTCATAACCAAAACATCATCATAAGTAAGTATATACCTTAAGATAGTATATACGTCATACCAATACATCATGCTCAAACATATATACATATATGTATGCTAGAGCCGAATCTCAAGTTGATTGTAACTAAACATGAACATGATTTTGAAACACAAATCTTACTCTCCATGCAAAGAGCATAAATCACACTTGGGGATGTACCATGGCCGAATACATCACAACACCATAATTCTGGTCATGATTACACAAAAACTTAGTATATCATTCAAAAATGCTCAAAGAAAATCTAAGAGTCCTCAATCCACCATCACATGTATCATCATCAAGCTTCATATTTAACATGCAATGGCATTAACTCAAAATCCACCTTGGCCAAATACCATCCCCATGATATAACAAAGATTTGAACCATGGGCTAATAAGAACATCAAGTTAGCAACCAAAAACATGCATGAATCTCATGGCACAACATCAAACATACCTTAATCTTGATGCAAATATAGCCAAACCTCTTCCTAATCCTCTTCCAACCCAAGCATGAAGCAAAATTCCTCCCTTCCCCTCTAGTATTTTCGGTCAAGAGAGAATGAAATGGATGAGCAAAATTTTTTTCTTTTCTTTTCTTCCATGTACGGCAAAGGGGGGGTTTCACTCACACACATTTTTTTTTCTTTCTTTACTACCCATGCTTATTTGTTTATTGTTTCCCCCTAATGCACCAACAAAACATGTTTCATGACATGTTTAGCCCATACTCCCTTGTCATGGCCGGCCATCACTTGTAAAAAGGGGGTATTTGACATGCAAGGCCATTGTTTTGCATGCATGCTTTAATTAGTCATCATACATTTCCCCATCATACTTTCAAAGTTTTCTACTAGGTCCTTTCTAGTGAAATTCACATTTATAACTCTAAATTAAAGCATCAAAATGTCACACATGAGTTAACACATATTATAGGCATCAAAATAAATATCAAATTATTTTTATGCCTCGGTTTTGTGGTCCTGAAACCACATTCCGACTAGGGTCAATTTTGGGCTGTCACAACTCTCCCCCACTTAAGAAATTTTCGTCCTCGAAAATCTTACCGGTAAATAGGTTTGGGTAACGCTCTTTTATAGAGTTCTCGGGTTCCCAAGTAGCTTCTTCCATCCCGTGTTTGAGCCATAACACTTTTACTAACAGAACCCTTTTGTTTCGCAACTCCTTCACTTCATGAGCTAGGATACGAATCGGTTCTTCTTCATAACTCATATCGGCTTGAATTTTAACCTCTGATGGACTAATTACGTGCGACGGATCAGACCTATAGCGTCGAAGCATCGAAACATGAAAGACGTCGTGAATCTTTTCAAGTTCAGGGGGCAAAATCAAACGATACGCAACTGGACCGACTCGTTCGGATATCTCATATGGCTCGATGAACCTCGGGCTCAATTTGCCTTCTGGCCAAATCGAGTATCTTTTCCAAGGCGAAACTTTAAGAAACACTTTATCTCCCACTTGATACTCAATGTCTTTTCGTTTGAGATCCGCATCGACTTCGACGATCGGAGGCTATCTTGATTTTCACGGATTACTTTTACTTTCATTCAGCATCTTTAATCAAATCCACTCCAAAATTTTGTTCTCACCGAGCTCGGTCCAAAACAATGTCAGACGGCATTTACGCCCATACAAGGCCTCGTAAGGCGCCATCTTAACACTTGATTGAAAACTATTATTGTAAGCGAATTCAATCAAAGGTAAGTACCGTTCCCATGAACCACTGAACTCGAGGATGCAACATCTCAACATATCCTCAAGTATCTGAATTATCCGCTCGGATTGAACACCGGTTTGGGGGTGAAAGGCGGTGCTGAAATGCAACTTGGTACCTAAAGCTTCTTGTAATCTCTTCCAAAATCGCGAGGTGAACCTCGGATCTCTATTCGACACCAAAGAAATCGGTACCCCGTGTAAAGTCACAATCTGAGAAACATACAATTCAGCTAGTTTATCCAATGAAAATTCCGTAGGCACGGGGATAAAGTGAGCCGACTTAGTCAGTCTATCAACAACAACCCAAATCGCATCCTTCTTGCTCGCTGACAATGGCAGTCCGGACACAAAGTCCATTGTGACTCGATCCCATTTCCACTCGGGTATCGTAATCGGCTGAAGTAATCCTGAAGGCACTTGATGTTCCGCTTTCACTTGTTGACATATTAAACATCTCAAAACAAAGTCGGAGATGTCTCGTTTCATACCATGCCACCAAAACCGACGTTTCAAATCGTTGTACATCTTCGTACTCCCCGGGTGGATTGACATTCGGCTACAATGAGCTTCGTTCAGAATCATCGAAATGAGTTCTGAATTTCTTGGAACACACAAATGATTTCTAAACCTCAAACAATCGTCATCATCAATTTGAAACTCCGATTCCTTGTTCGGAACACACTCGGCCCGTTTTGCAACCAATTCATCGTCAACTTTCTGAGCTTCACGAATTTGATGAGTCAATAATGGTTTGGCCTTTAATTCGGCTACTAACACATTGTCGGGTAGAATAGACAAGTGTACATTCATTGCTCGTAAAAGCAAGCGGTGATTTCGGCTTAAGGCGTCCGCAACCACATTAGCCTTTCCCGGTGATAATCAATGACAAGCTCATAATCTTTTAACAACTCGAGCCAACGTCTTTGTCGCAGATTTAAGTCTCTTTGAGTCATCAAATATTTGAGACTTTTGTGATCTGAATACACATAGCACTTCTCACCAAATAAGTAATGTCGCCATATCTTTAAGGCGAATACGATGGCAGCCAATTCGAGGTCATGGGTCAGATAATTTTTCTCATGTGGCTTTAATTGTCTCGACGCATAGGCCACAACTCGACCTTCTTGCATCAATACGCAACCTAACCCAAGTAGGGAGGCGTCACTATAAATGACAAACTCCTTGCCGATTCGGGTCAGATTAACCTGAGCTTCAGTCAAATGAGTTTTCAATTGGTCGAAACTTCTCTGACACTTTTCCGTCCATTCAAACTTGACATCTTTCTATAGCAGTTTCGTCATTGGTGTAGCTATCATCGAGAATCCCTTTACAAACCGTCGGTTGTGTAAGCAAGTCCCAAAAAGCTCGAACCTCAAGTAATATTTCTGGAGGCTTCGGTTAAGTATAGTTGAAATTTTACTCGGTCGACTCGAATACCGATCAGATACCACATGACCCAAGAAGCTAACCTCTCTAATCGAACTCACACTTGCTGAACTTAGCATATAACTGCTTATCCCGTAAAATTTGCAACACTAATCTCAGGTGCTCCGCATGTTCGGTCTCATCTCTTGAATAGACCAAGATGTCGTCAATGAACACCACTACGAACCGATCCAAATATGATCTGAAGATCCGATTCATCAAATCCATAAATACCGCAGGGGCATTAGTGAGCCCAAACGGCATCACTAAGAATTCGTAGTGACCATATCTCGTTCTGAAGGCAGTTTTGGGTATATCCGAATCTCGGATTCATGAAACTGATAATAGCCCGATCTCAAATCTATTTTTGAAAACACTGAGGCTCCCTTCAGTTGATCGAACAAATCATCGATCGCTGATAACGGATATTTGTTCTTTATTGTCACTTTATTAAGTTGACGATAGTCGATGCACAACCTCATGGTTCCGTCCTTCTTTTTCACAAACAACACTAGTGCACCCCAAGGTGAAAAACTCGGGCGAGCAAAACCTCTATCCACCAACTCTTGCAACTGAGCTTTCAACTCCTTTAATTCCGTTGGTGCCATACGATACGGAGCTATCGAAATCGGTGTGGTCCTAGGTACAAGCTCAATACCAAACTCTATCTCCGAACAGTGGCAAACCCAGAATTCTTCTGAAAAACATCCGGTATTCACAAACCACCGACCTGATTCGGGTTTTATTTCTAACTCCTTATCATCAAGTACATACGCAAGGTATGCTTCGCACCCTTTTCTTACATATTTCTGGGCCAACATTGATGATATTACAGCTGGCAACCCCTTCAAGTCCGTAGACTCAACTCGGATCATCTCGTTATTTGCGCATCTCAAATCAATAGTCTTGCTTTTGCAATTCACAAGCGCATCATGCACGGTTAACCAATCCAACCCAAGAATAACATCAAATTCATCGAACGGCAAAAGCATCAAGTCCGCCGGAAAACAGGAACCTCGAATGACTAAGGGGCATTTCTTACACACTTTGTCGACCAGCACGTAACGACCCAAGGGATTTGACACCCGAATTACGAACTCAGTAGACTCAATAGGTAGAGTCTTACTAGATGCTAAGGTTTCACATACATATGAATGAGTAGAGCCAGGGTCAATTAATGCAATCACACTAGTATCAAAGAGAGTGAAAGTACCAGTGATAACGTCAGGGGAGGATGCCTCCTCTCGTCTTGCGGATAGCATATGCTCTAGCAGAGCACGAGTCTCGGATCGAACAACCGTATCAGAGACCCCTCTCTGATTACCACCCCTACCTCCTGAAATCCTCGGGGGTCTACCTCTAGCCATCGTCACACTAGATCTTGCACCTTGCATCTTATTCTTCTCATCTAGCTCCGTGCAATCTCTAATGAAGTGGTCCCTCGAACCGCATCCATAACAGCCCTATTAATGAGACTTACCCCAACATTCACCTATGTGTCGTCTTCCACATTGGGGCATTCGGCTTTTTTGATGATTATTGCCCACACTAGCTACCGAGGTAGCTCGTGAGTCCATCGATGGTCGTGTTCTAATGGAAATCCCATGATGCCCCTTGACTTATTTGTGTCCTCTCTGAACTTCTTTACAGTAGAAAATGGAGCCTTCCCGTCGATCTTTTACGATAATCTCTAGCTTCAAATTCAGCCTTCCTCTTCTCCTTCCGAGCTCTTCCGCCTTGCGTGCTCGTTCAACTAGTGTTACAAATTCTTTTATCTCCAAAATACCCACCAAGTAGCTTTAACTCTTCATTCAATCCTCTTCAAATCTTTTGCACATAGCAACCTCATCAGCCACACACTCCCGAGCATACCGACTAAGTCTTACGAACTCATGTTCATATTCGAGATCATCATCATACGACCTTGCTTGAGCTCCAAGAATTCCTTACGCTTTTGATCGATGAACCGTTGACTAATGTATTTCTTCCGAAATTCGTTTGGAAGAAATCCCAAGTAACTTGTTCCTTTGGGACTATGGAAATTAAGGTCCTCCACCAATAGTAGGTGAGTCTCGCAACAAGGATATAGCACACTTAAGACATTCATCGGTGTGCATGACAGTTCATCAAACACTTTAATGGTGTTATCAAGCGAACTCACCCCTTCGGCATCATCGGAACTATGGCCTTAAACTCCTCGCCCCACGCTTCCTAATCAAGTCCACGGTGGTTTACTAAGCCTCACAGGATCAAGAATCGATGGCATTACGGGATCTTGGGGTGGATTATTTAAATTTGGGAATGGTTGGACAGTAGGATTGGTTCGGGCATATTCGCGACCCACTCATTCATCATGGTGAAGAAGGCTTGTTTCGCCCTTCATCTTGATTATTCGCGGATGACTAAGGCTCAAAAGCGGTGTCCCTTGCGCAGAGCAGCCGCTACACTTTCAACGTCATCCGCCAAGGGTCTCTACCGGGTTCCATTTGCTAATCAAAACAAAAATTTCAACCGTTAGAAGTCATCACATTTTAAGCACTAACACATTGGCATGTATAGCTAGACTCACACGCGCTACGGTAGTCCTAGAACCGACTAAACCATAGCTCGATACCAATAAAATTGTAACACCGAACCCGAGACCGTCACGAGTCGAACACGAGGTGTTAACGGACTTCAAACCACTTATTGAGAATTTCCCGGACAAGCGCCAATCGTGTACTAGTCACTTCAAAAATCATAACTTGAGTTTTACAACTCGAAAATCAGTTTCATAATTTTTCTCTGAAACTAGACTCATATGTCCATCTACAGATTTTTTTCTAGAATTTTTGGTCGAGCCAATTAGTACAGTTTATTAGTTAAAGTCTCCCCTGTTGTAGGGATCGACTACACTGACCTTTGTGCGTTACGAATTGGATATCTCACTGTACAGGGCTTCAATACTGATGCCGTTTGTTTCTCTAGAAACTATACCCAGAGTGGAATCTACACATATATGGCATGACTCCTAATTATCTCTGGTTAATTTACAATGTTTTCCAAAGTAGGAATAGGGGATCCAAAAACCGTTATGGCCCTGTTTCACGAGAACTTTTGTATCCCTTAAAATACAACTCATATGGTCATTTCGTTTCATCCATATGAAAATAGACCCATCAAGCTTCGAGTACGTAATTTTTTTTTAGCTATTAATTCCACTTCTACTATTTTTAGTGATTTTTCGATCTCATATCACTTTCTTGCTGTCCGCAGCGATTCTTCGATGAGACTATACCAATTTCATGAATCCTTCCTTAGCCTTACTACTCATCCATCATACGTGACACAAATTATGGCCACCTTATCAAAATTAAGGTTTCTAAGACTCGTGGCTATAGATTCTAGCATCCCACTCAAATGACCACATAGGCCATTTTCACATGGCTTAAAGTTTACAACCCAAAATTTAACAAAACAAAATAGCTCATACATGCCAAATGTTCTCCTAAGTCGACTAAGAAGACAATACCAAAAATTGCTCACGGTGTGATGACTTCGTTGTGATTCTGAACACCCAAAAGGAGACGAGCCCAAGGAACCTAAAATGGGTGATAAGAAAACACCGAGTGAGTTTATAACTCAAGAAGTCATAAGCATTCACAACCATCCATTAATAACATTATCATAAAATGAAATAATGAAACAAGGCCAAGTGTTCTAGCCGCATCGAACTATACCATAGTTCCTTAGATCCTTCGGATCAATCTCATACCAAGTCATACATTTACATTTCATATACTATTCAATAGGATATTTGAAACAATTTCCATACATCATTTCATTTCCGCAACAATCATGCAATTGAAATCATCACATAGATTTAAATCTTACCACTCCACCCCGAGCATGAACATAGCATCTATTAGCCATGAACTCAAGGTACTTACTCTTTCCATTGTCCATACTCATCTCGATAGAGTCACGCCTCCATATAAATATTCACTCGGAGATATATGTAGAGTTCGCACACATAGTGCTTAATACTCAATCACGCACACTTAGTGCCACGTGATTCAAGCCCGCACACATAGTGCCATATAGTCCCAACTCGCACACTTAGTACCGTACGTTACAAGCTCGCACACTCAATGCCAATCTCACACCGTACACATCTATTTCTCGCACACTTAGTGCCAAGCAAACTTCCTACACATTTTGCTATCTCTTTTACGTTCAACATTATCATCTTTTCATACACATACATTTGTATATATTTCATCTCATTAAACACAATTGCATAGATATTACAATCATTTAAGCAATATCAAATATATGCTTAATGACTTACCTTGTGTTGGGTAAAATAGTTCCACGTCGGCTACTCGATGACCTTCGTCTTTCCCTTGCTTGATTCTCCCTCTTTAACTCCTTGAGCTTAATCAATAAATCAACTAGTTTAACCATCTTGCTAAACATTCATAATTCAATTACACATGCATATGTATGTTTGTATATTCGCAACCATCCTCACTTATTACCCATTTAGTCAACAATCTAAGCCAATATAAGGCTTCAATATGGTTGCCTCTAACCGAATACATGCACACCAATTTCCCTTCATGTGGTCGAATATGCATGTCCATGTTGAGGCCATTTATGCACTTATTACCACACAAAAACAACATACATTTTACTAACTAATACCTTTCCATATTGTAACTCAATACACATCTATCATTTCCTTCATAACCAAAACATCAAGATAAGTAAGTATATACCTTAAGATAGTATATACGTCATACCAATACATCATGCTCAAACATATATACATATATGTATGCTAGAGCCGAATCTCAAGTTGATTGTAACTAAACATGAACAAGATTTGAAACACAAATCTTACTCTCCGGCAAAGAGCATAAATCACACTTGGGGATGTACCATGGCGAATACATCACAACACCATAATTTTGGTCATGATTACACAAAGAACTTAGTATATCATTCAAAAATGCTCAAAGAAAATCTAAGAGTCCTCAATCCACCATCACATGTATCATCATCAAGCTTCATATTTAACATGCAATGGCATTAACTCAAAATCCACCTTGGCCAAATACCATCCCATGATATAACAAAGATTTGAACCATGGGCTAATAAGAACATCAAGTTAGCAACCAAAAACATGCATGAATCTCATGGCACAACATCAAACATACCTTAATCTTGATGCAAATATAGCCAAACCTCTTCCTAATCCTCTTCAACCCAAGCATGAAGCAAAATTCTTCCCTTCCCCTCTAGTATTTTCGGTCAAGAGAGAATGAAATGGATGAGCAATTTTTTTTTTCTTTTCTTTTCTTCCATGTACGGGAAAGGGGGGGGTTTCACTCACACACATTTTTTTCTTTCTTTACTACCCATGCTTATTTGTTTATTGTTTCCCCTAATGCACCAACAAAACATGTTTCATGACATGTTTAGCCCATACTCCTTGTCATGGCGGCCATCACTTGTAAAAGGGGTATTTGACATGCAAGGCCATTGTTTTGCATGCATGCTTTAATTAGTCATCATACATTTCCCCATCATACTTTCAAAGTTTTCTACTAGGTCCTTTCTAGTGAAATTCACATTTATAACTCTAAATTAAAGCATCAATGTGACAGCCCAAAATTGACCCTTGTCGGAAGGTGGTCTCGGGACCACAAAACCGAGGCATAAAAATAATTAAAAATTTATTTTGATGCCTATAATATGTGTGTGCTCATGTATGACATTTTATGATGATTGATTTAGTGTTATAAGGGTGAATTCCACAAGAAAGGACTTAGTAATGAACTTTGAAAGTATGATAGGAAATGTGTGATGACTAATTAAAGCATGCATGCAAAATAATGGACTTGCATGTCAAATTCCCCCTTTATAGGTGGTGGCCGGCCATGACAAGGGAGGATGGGCTAAACATGTCATGAAACATGTTTTGTTGGTGCATTAGGGTGAAATAATAAACAAAGGTGTATGGGTGATAAAAAATGAAAAAAAAATGTGTGTGAATGTGGTAATCCCCCATTGCCGTGAGTTGTAGAGAAGGAAAGAAAAAATTTTGTTCATCCTTTCTTTGAGCCAAAACTAAGGAAGAAGGAGGATTTTTGCTTCATGCTTGGTTTGGAAGAGATCTAGAAGGAGATTTGGCTAAGTTTGCATCAAGATTAAGGTATGTATGAGGTTGTGTTAGGAGTTTCATGCATGTTTTGGTTGCTAACTTGATGTGCATGTTAGCCATGGCTCAAATCTTTGTTAAGCCATGGAAATGGTATTTGGCCAAAGTTGTTATGGTGATAAAGCCATTGCATGCTAAGTGTGAAGCTTGATGATGATGCATGCAATGATGGATTGTCTACTCTTGAGTAAGATTTTGAGCTTTCTTTTGTTTTATCATGATTGAAGTTGAAAAGGAGCATGATTGTCATATTCGCCATGATGCATTCATGAGCATGGTTCATGCTTCTTGCATGTTAGTTAAAATTTGTGTTTTGGATGGCTATGGACACCTTGAAATTGCCATGCTCATATATGTATATATATGTTTGCACATGATGTTTTGGTTATGAAGGAAGTGATGAATAAGTTTGTTTAAAGAAGAAGATGTTGAAGAATAATTGTGAAATTGTAAGCACATTCGGCCTAGCACACATATGAGTGCTTGATGCTATATTGTAAGTTTTGAGCTACAATATGCAAAGCATTAACTAGTAAAATGCATGCTGTTTTTGTGTGGTATTAAGTGCATAATTGGCCTCAACATGGACAAGTATATATTCGGCCTTGGGTAGCCTATTGAAGGCCTTAGCTTTTCCTTGATGCTCGAATAAATTGTATTGAATTGCTTGATGTAGTATAAAATGTGCATGACCATTGTGTATTCAAGCTAAAGGGTGGCCATATGACCATTTAAATTCCTTGTCATATTCGCCATAAGCTAGCACAATGAGGTTTTGATAAATTGAATTTGTTTGAATTAGCTCAAGAGCTAAGAGGGCCACAATTGGACAAGGGAAGGAAAAGTAATCGAATAGCCGTAAAAGCCGTTCGACAACATCCGAGGTAAGTCCTCAAGAAGTGACCTTACTTGAATTATGTGGAATGAAATATGGATGTATTGATTATTGATTTATGTGTGTATGAGTATTCAATGATACCGGCTAAGTCCCAAGGCGATTATGTTAGTGATTATAATTGTGTTTGAGCCTTAGTAACGAAAATAAATATGTATGTCCAATGATTATTGATGTATGTGTGCATGAGAAATTGAATGATATCCGGCTAAGCCCAAAGACAATTATGCTGGAAATTATAACCGGGTTAAGACCAAGGCAATTGTGCTAGTGGCTACATCCGGCTAAGACCAAGGCATTCGTATGAAGTCATTCTATCCGGGCTAAGACCAAGGCATTTGTGCAAATCGTGATATCCGGGTTAAGTCCGTGAGGCCTTGGTGCGGGTTACCATAACCGGGCTATGTCCCAAGGCGATTGATCGAGTAGCGACATCCGGTTAAACTCCGAAGGTATGTGATTTGAAAATTATAAGCTTGCTGGAAAATTTCAGCTAATGCACTTGTGAAATTTCCCAATGACAAGGTAAGTGCGGTGTGTGCTTTGCGCGCTAGGAGTAAGAGCGTGTGAATATCCGCTCCTATGATGGAACGAGTTATCGGCCTTAATGAAGCCGTTATTTGTGTATGAACATAAGAGTTGGGATGGTGAAGTAAGTATGATTATGTGAATGTGCATCAATGAAATGATGCATTTAACTATGTGAATGTATTGCTGTAATTAGAGTTGATTATATTCCTTGAGACTTACTAAGCATAAAAATGCTTACTCCGCTGCTTTGGCTCTCAGTTTTCTAGATTTCGCTCGACAGCAATCGGATTCGGGATCGTTGAAGTCGAAGTCATCCACACTATTAAGCCCCCATTTTGGTATAAATTCTTGGTTGAACTTGAAATGGCATGTATAGGACTACCCCATGTTGGTTAAATATGTTGTGATGTATATATGTACGGCCATGCGAAAATGGCTCGAAAAAGGACGCATGAACTAAGACTAATTGTGGTTTGTATGTATATATTTGGTGTCATGATGTGGCTATGGCTTGGAAATGGGAATGTTGGTCATATGATCAGCCATTGGCATGGTTAAAATGATCATATATGAAGCTAGGTATGGCAAGACTAGTTGGTTCATGGAGACTACCAAATAGGTAAGACCTACCTTAAAAACAGATGCTGCCAGCTGCAGTGACGTGAATGTGAAAAATCACCAAAATTCGTAGGAATGGAATTAAATAGTGAATAAGCTATGTAAATGAACCTTGATGAGTCTATTTTCATATGGAAGAAACGAAATGGTCATAGGAGTTACATGTTAAAAGATATTAAAGCTATTGTGAGACAGGGCCAGAATGGTTTCTGGGCTCCCTGTCGCAACTTTAAAAATTTACTATAAATTATCCAAAAATAATTAGGAGATATACCTTATATGTACAGATTCCATTTTGAGTATAGTTTCATTAGAAACAAACGGCACCAGCATTAAAGCCCTGTACAGAGAGATATTCAAGTTATACCACGCAAAGGTCAGAGCAGTCGATCCCTGTAACATGGGTGACTTTAACTAATAAACTGTACCAATTGGGCCGACCAAAAATTCTAGAAATAAATCCATGGATGGATATATGAGTCTAAATTCAGGAAAAATTTATGAAACCAGTTTCTGAGTTTTGAAACTCGAGATATGATTTTTAAGGCGACAGTGACGCAGTTTTCCAGCCTGACTGGAAATGTCAAATGGATGGGCAAAACAAGTGAACTTGGCTTGTTAACCCCTCGTGTCCGACAACCGGCGATGGTCTCGGGTTCGGGTGTTACAATTTTATTGGTATCAGAGCCACGGTTTAGTCGATTCTAGGACTACCGTGAGGTGTTTGGGGTCTAGCTATACATGCCATTAAATGATGAATCGATAGTGTGGTGATTTCTGACAATTTGACTTTGAGTTTGTTTATAGCAATGGATCCCGATCCCAACCGAGCAATAGCTGATGATGTGGAGAGTGTGGCGCTGCTCCGCACAAGGGACAGCGCCACGGACTCAACCTATGGCCAGCAATCCGAATGATGAGGCTAGGCAAGCCTTTTATAGTGTGATGAACGAATGGTTTAATCAATACGTTCGAACTAACACTACCGTCCCACAACCTCCATTCCCGACAAATGTAACCCCAAGACCTACAATACCTCCGTGAATCGACCAAATAAGGTCAAGTAAGCCCCAATCGATAGGATTCAAAACATGGGGCCACTGAATTTAAAGCTACGGATGATGATGATGCGAACGAGCTGAATTTTGGTTGGACAACACTATCCGGTGCTCGATGAGCTATCTTGTACACCGATGAGTGCTTAAAGTGTACCATCTCCTTGCTACGTGATTCCACCTACTATTGGTGGAGTACTCGACTTCGTGGTACCTAGAGAGCAAGTGACTTGGGAATTCTTTCAAACCAAGTTCAAAAAAAAAAGTATATCGATCGAGATTCATCGACCAAAAGCGAAGGGAATTTCTTGATCTTAAGCAAGGTTCTATGTCTGTTACCGACTATGAACGAAAATTTGTGAGGCTTAGCCGATACACGCGAGAATGCATTTCGTCCGAAGCTATTATGTGTAACGCCGAGGATGGGCTGAATGATGATATAAGGATGTTCGTTGGCATTCTCGAAATACGAGATCGTAGTACTTGTTGAGCGAGCTTGTAAAGTCGAAGAGCTTAGAAAGGAGAAACAAAAAGCTGATGTGGGAACCGGAGAATTCGAAAGAGGTCCTCGGAAAGTCTCTTCAACAGCAATCAAGAGATTTCGAGATGATGTGAACCGGTCTAGAGGCGCTTTGGGCTTTTCTAGACGAGGACGCGATCGACCCCACAGTGACCACACGAGTCACTTCGATCGCCATGGTGGAAATGATCGCCGAGAGAGGCGGAGTGTCAACATTGTGGCAAATGGCATTCGGGGAGCTGTTGGTTTCGTGATCGCTCCCGCTATAAGTGTGGATCGGCCGACCACTTTAGGAAAGATTGCCCGAGGATGCTTGAGCAGAATGTGAGTCGAGTGGAAACTCGGGTGCTACCACCGCCGAGGTAGGCCACCTAGAAATATGGGCAATGTCGTTGGCGGTCGAGAGGATCTAGAGATGCTACCGTCGGATCGAGGCTCGTGCTCTGCGAGGACTTATGCCATACGCGCCGCGAGGATGATGCCTCTCGGATGTCATTACGGTGCTTTCACTCTTTTCAATACTAATGTGATTGCTTTGATTGACCACGGTTCTACTCAATCTTATATATGTGAAACCTTAGCATCCAAAGAAGACTTTGCCTATTGAGTCTCTCGAGTTTGTAATTCGGTGTCAAACCCTTGGGTCATTACGTGCTTGTCAACAAAGTGTGCAAGAAAAGTCCCCTAGTGTTCCGAGGTTCTTGTTTCCTGCGGACTTGATGCTTTTGCCGCTCGATGAATTCGACGTTATTCTTGGTTTGGATGGGTTGACCATGCACGATGTGGTCGTAAATTGCAAAAGCAAGACTATCGATTTGAGGTGCGCGAATAACGAGATAATTCGGGTTAAGTCTACGGACTTAAAGGGTTGCCACCGTAATATCGCAATGTTGGCCCGAAAATATGTAAGAAAAGAGTGCGAAGCGTACCTTGCGACGTGCTCGATGACAAGGAATCGAAAAAGAAACCCGAATGCGTGCCGTGGTTTGCGAATACGGATGTTTTCCTGAAGAATTGCGGGTTTACCACTGTTCGGAAATAGAATTTGGCATCGAATTGGTACCGGTACCACTCCAATTTCGATAGCTCCGTATCATATGGCACCAACGAATTAAAGGAGTTGGAAGCTCAGTTGCAAGAATTGGTGGATAGAGGTTTTGCTCGCCCGAGTTTTTCGCCTTGGGGTGCGCCAGTGTTGTTCGTGAAGAAGAAGGCTGGAACCATGCGGCTGTGCATCGATTATCGTCAGCTTAATAAAGCGACAATAAAGAACAAATATCCGTTGCCACGTATCGATGACTTGTTCGATCAACTAAAGGGAGCCTCAGTGTTCTCGAAAATAGATTTGAGATCGGGCTATTATCAATTGCGAATCCGAGATTCGGACATACCCAAGACTGCCTTCAGAATGAGATATGGTCACTATGAGTTCCTAGTGATGCCGTTTGGGCTCACTAATGCCCTCGGTATTTATGGATTTAATGAATCGGATCTTTAGACCATATTTGGATCGATTCGTAGTCGTGTTCATTGATGACATCTTGGTCTATTCAAGAAATGAGACCGAACATCTTTGAACACTGCAGTTAGTCTTTGCAAATTTTACGGATAAGCAATTATATGCTAAGTTCAGCAAGTGTGAGTTACGGTTAAGAGAGGTTAGCTTCTTGGGTCATGTGGTATCTCATCGGGTATTCGAGTCGACCGAATAAAATTTCAGCCATACTTAATTGGAAGCCTCGAGAAATATTACTGAGGTTCGAGCTTTTTGGGGCTTGCTTATTATTACCGACGATTTGTAAAGGCTTCTCAACGATAGCCACGCCGATGACGGCTTACTCCAAAAGGATGTTAAGTTCGAATGGACGGAGAAATGCCAAAAAGTTTCGATCAATCGAAAACTTATTTGATGAAGCCCCAATTCTAGTGCAACCCGAGTCCCAAGAAAGAGTTTGTCATCTATAGCGACGCCTCTCTACTTGGGTTAGGTTGCGTATTAATGCAAGAAGGTCGAGTTGTGGCCTGTCGTCGAGGCAATTAAAGTCACATGAGAAAAATTATCCGACTCATGATCTCGAATTGGCCGCCATCGTATTCGCCTTAAAGATTTGGCGAC
The DNA here is from genome assembly GCF_025698485.1 of Gossypium arboreum. Taxonomy (NCBI): domain Eukaryota; kingdom Viridiplantae; phylum Streptophyta; class Magnoliopsida; order Malvales; family Malvaceae; genus Gossypium; species Gossypium arboreum. The sequence continues at coordinate 60,867,087 of NC_069080.1, forward strand.
ATTACTTATTTGGTGAAAGGTGCCATGTATACTTGGATCACAAAAGTCTCAAATATTTGATGATCCAAAGAGACTTAAATCTGCGACAAAGACGTTGGCTCGAGTACATAAAGGATTACGAGCTGGTCATTGACTATCACCCGAAAGGCGAATGTGGTTGCGGATGCCTTGAGTCGTAAATCATTATTCGCTTTACGAGCGATGAACGTGCACTTGTCATTCGATCCGATAGTGTGTTAGTAGCTGAATTGAAAGCCAAACCACTATTGATACATCAAATTCGAGAAGCTCGAGAAAGTCGACGACGAGTTGGTCGCAAAAGCGGCCGAGTGTGTTCGAACAAGGATTCGAGTTTCAAATCGATGATGACGATTGTTTGAGGTTCAAAAGTCGTCTGTGTGTTCCAAAGAATTGAACTCATTTCGATAATTCGAATGAAGCCCATTGTAGCCGAATGGCAATCCGCCCGGAGTACTGAAGATGTACAATGATTTGAAACGTCGGTTTTGGTGGCATGGTATGAAGCGAGACATCTCCGACTTTGTTTTGAGATGTTTAATATGTCAACAAGTGAAAGCGGAACATCGGTGCCTTCGATTACTTCACCAATCACGATACCCGAGTGGAAATGGGATCGAGTCACAATGGACTTTGTATCCGGACCGCCATTGTCGACAAGTAAGAAGGATGCGGTTTGGGTCGTGGTAGATCGATTGACTAAGTCGGCCCACTTTGTCCCCGTCGTCGGATTTTTCAATTGACAAATTAGCTGAATTGTACGTTTCTCAGATTATGAGATTACACGGGGTGCCTATTTCCATCGTGTCGGATAGAGATCCGAGATTTACCTCGTGATTTTGGAAAAAGTTGCAAGAAGCTTTGGGTACCAAGTTGCATTTCAGCATCGCCTTTCACCTCCAAACCGATGGTCAATCCGGCGGATAATTCGAGATACTTGAGGATATGTTAAGATGTTGCGTCCTCGAGTTTAGTGGTTTATGGGAACGGTATTTGCCGTTGATTGAATTCGCTTACAACAACGACTTTCAATCAAGTATTAAGATGGCACCCTACGAGGCCTTGTACGATCGTAAATGCCGTACACCATTGTTTTGGATGAGCTCGGTGAAAGCAAGATTTTTGGGGTGGATTTGATTAGGGATGCTGAATGAAAGTGAAAGTAATCCGTGAAAGTCGAAGATAGCCTCCGATCGTCGAGAAGTCGTGACGCGGACTGAAGCGTAAGGATATCGAGTATCGTGGGTGATAAAGTGTTTCTCAAGGTATCGCCTTGGAAAAGATACTCGATTCGGCCGTAAGGGCAAGTTGAGCCCGAGGTTCGTTGGGCCATATGAGATATCCGGCGAGTCGATCCAAAGGCATATCGTTTGATTTTGCCCCCTGAACTCGAAAAGGTTCACGATGTCTTTCACGTTTCGATGCTTCGACGCTATAGATCCGATCCATCGCACGTGATTAGTCCATCAGAAATTGAAATTCAAGCTAATATGAGTTATGAGGAAGAACCGATTCGTATCCTATCACGAGAAGTGAAAGAGTTGTGAAACAAGCGGGTTCCGCTAGTAAAAGTGTTATGGCTCAAGCACGGGATAGAAGAAGCTACTTGGGAGACCGAGAACTCTATGAAAGAGCGATATCCAAACCTATTTACGGTAAGATTTTCGGGACGAAAATTTCTTAAGTGGGGAGAGTTGTGACAGCCCAAAATTGACCCTAGTCGGGAAGGTGGTCTCGGGACCACAAAACCGAGGCATAGAAATAATTAAAATTTATTTTGATGCCTATAATATGTGTGTGCTCATGTATGACATTTTATGATGATTGATTTAGTGTTATAAGGGTGAATTCCACAAGAAAGGACTTAGTAATGAACTTTGAAAGTATGATAGGAAATGTGTGATGACTAATTAAAGCATGCATGCAAAATAATGGACTTGCATGTCAAATTCCCCTTTTATAGGTGGTGGCCGCCATGACAAGGAGGATGGGCTAAACATGTCATGAAACATGTTTTGTTGGTGCATTAGGGTGAAATAATAAACAAAGGTGTATGGGTGATAAAAAATGAAAAAAAATGTGTGTGAATGTGGTAATCCCCCCATTGCCGTGAGTTGTAGAGAAGGAAAGAAAAAATTTTGTTCATCCTTTCTTTGAGCCAAAACTAAGGAAGAAGGAGGATTTTTGCTTCATGCTTGGTTTGGAAGAGATCTAGAAGGAGATTTGGCTAAGTTTGCATCAAGATTAAGGTATGTATGAGGTTGTGTTAGGAGTTTCATGCATGTTTTGGTTGCTAACTTGATGTGCATGTTAGCCATGGCTCAAATCTTTGTTAAGCCATGGAAATGGTATTTGGCCAAAGTTGTTATGGTGATAAAGCCATTGCATGCTAAGTGTGAAGCTTGATGATGATGCATGCAATGATGGATTGTCTACTCTTGAGTAAGATTTTGAGCTTTCTTTTGTTTTATCATGATTGAAGTTGAAAAGGAGCATGATTGTCATATTCGGTCATGATGCATTCATGAGCATGGTTCATGCTTCTTGCATGTTAGTTAAAATTTGTGTTTTGGATGGCTATGGACACCTTGAAATTCGCCATGCTCATATATGTATATATATGTTTGCACATGATGTTTTGGTTATGAAGGAAGTGATGAATAAGTTTGTTTAAAGAAGAAGATGTTGAAGAATAATTGTGAAATTGTAAGCACATTCGGCCTAGCACACATATGAGTGCTTGATGCTATATTGTAAGTTTTGAGCTACAATATGCAAAGCATTAACTAGTAAAATGCATGCTATTTTTGTGTGGTATTAAGTGCATAATTGGCCTCAACATGGACAAGTATATATTCGGCCTTGGGTAGCCTATTGAAGGCCTTAGCTTTTCCTTGATGCTCGAATAAATTGTATTGAATTGCTTGATGTAGTATAAAATGTGCATGACCATTGTGTATTCAAGCTAAAGGGTGGCCATATGACCATTTAAATTCCTTGTCATATTCGCCATAAGCTAGCACAATGAGGTTTTGATAAATTGAATTTGTTTGAATTAGCTCAAGAGCTAAGAGGGCCACAATTGGACAAGGGGAAGGAAAAAGTAATCGAATAGCCATAAAAGCCGTTCGACAACATCCGAGGTAAGTCCTCAAGAAGTGACCTTACTTGAATTATGTGGAATGAAATATGGATGTATTGATTATTGATTTATGTGTGTATGAGTATTGAATGATACCGGGCTAAGTCCCAAGGCGATTATGTTAGTGATTATAATTGTGTTTGAGCCTTAGTAACGAAAATAAATATGTATGTCCAATGATTATTGATGTATGTGTGCATGAGAAATTGAATGATATCCGGGCTAAGCCCCGAAGACAATTATGCTGGAAATTATAACCGGGTTAAGACCCGAAGGCAATTGTGCTAGTGGCTACATCCGGGCTAAGACCCGAAGGCATTCGTGCGAGTCATTCTATCCGGGCTAAGACCAAGGCATTTGTGCAAATCGTGATATCCGGTTAAGTCCGTGAGGCCTTGGTGCGGGTTACCATAACGGGCTATGTCCCGGGCGATTGATCGAGTAGCGACATCCGGTTAAACTCGAAGGTATGTGATTTGAAAATTATAAGCTTGCTGGAAAATTTCAGCTAATGCACTTGTGAAATTTCCCAATGACAAGGTAAGTGCGGTGTGTGCTTTGCGCTAGGAGTAGAGCGTGTGAATATCCGCTCCTATGATGGAACGAGTTATCGGCCTTAATGAAGCCGTTATTTGTGTATGAACATAAGAGTTGGGATGGTGAAGTAAGTATGATTATGTGAATGTGCATTAATGAAATGATGCATTTAACTATGTGAATGTATTGCTGTAATTAGAGTTGATTATATTCCTTGAGACTTACTAAGCATAAAAATGCTTACTCCGCTGCTTTGGCTCTCGCTTTTCTAGATTTATTCGACAGCAATCGGATTCAGGATCGTTGAAGTCGAAGTCATCCACACTATTAAGCCACCATTTTGGTATAAATTCTTGGTTGAACTTGAAATGGCATGTATAGGACTACCCCATGTTGGTTAAATATGTTGTGATGTATATATGTACGGCCATGCGAAAATGGCTCGAAAAAGGACGCATGAACTTAGACTAATTGTGGTTTGTATGTATATATTTGGTGTCATGATGTGGCTATGGCTTGGAAATGGGAATGTTGGTCATATGATCAGCCATTGGCATGGTTAAAATGATCATATATGAAGCTAGGTATGGCAAGACTAGTTGGTTCATGGAGACTACCAAATAGGTAAGACCTACCTTAAAAACAGATGCTGCCAGCTGCAGTGACGTGAATGTGAAAAATCACAAAAATTCGTAGGAATGGAATTAAATAGTGAATAAGCTATGTAAATGAACCTTGATGAGTCTATTTTCATATGGAAGAAACGAAATGGTCATAGGAGTTACATGTTAAAAGATATTAAAGCTATTGTGAGACAGGGCCAGAATGGTTTCTGGGCTCCCTGTCGCAACTTTAAAAATTTACTATAAATTATCAAAAAATAATTAGGAGACATACCTTATATGTACAGATTCCATTTTGAGTCTAGTTTCATTAGAAACAAACTTCACCAGCATTAAAGCCCTGTACAGAGATATATTCAAGTTATACCACGCAAAGGTCAGAGCAGTCGATCCCTGTAACATGGGTGACTTTAACTAATAAACTGTACCAATTGGGCCGACCAAAAATTCTAGAAATAAATCCATGGATGGATATATGAGTCAAAATTCAGGGAAAATTTACAAAACCAGTTTCCGAGTTTTGAAACTCGAGATATGATTTTTAACGCAACAGTGACGCAGTTTTCCAGCCTGACTGGAAATGTCAAATGGATGGGCAAAACAAGTGAACTTGGCTTGTTAACCCCTCGTGTCCGACACCGGCGATGGTCTCGGGTTCGGGGTGTTACAATCAAAATGTCACACATGAGTTAACACATATTATAGGCATCAAAATAAATATCAAATTATTTTTATGCCTCGGTTTTGTGGTCCCAAAACCACATTCCGACTAGGGTCAATTTTGGGCTGTCACAAATGCCTTCGGGACTTAGCCCGGATATCATCCGAATAATCATGCACATATATCAATAAATCATGACACATCTATATTTCATTTTCATAACTAGAATTCAAACACAAGACACTTCTCAACCATTACCATTTTCGGCTCAATAGCCACATACAAAGAGCATGATTTTGATTTGCTTATTAACATGATCTCTATCGTGTTAATTTGCCGTCATAAGTATAAACTAATCACCTCAATATATAATTCAAGTAGAATCATTATATCTCCGTCTAGTTTTTATGCTATATGTCATGACTTAATGAAATCATAAACTAAGTTCCATTACTCGAAAACTTACCTCGGATGTTGTCGAACGACTTCAACGGCTATTCAATTACTTTTTCCTTTCCTTTATCGGATTTAGTTCCCTTTGCTCTTGAGCTTAATTTAACAAATAAATTGATTTAATCATCTTGAACATCAAGAGAAATTCAAGGTACTTAGCCCATATATATATTAGACATTAGAGTCATATATATGAAATCATGAATCAAATTCAACATTTTAGCTAATATTCTCCTTTAGCCGATTATCTAAGTCAAGATAGAATCATCAATATGCTTACCTATAGCCAATATATGCAACACCAATCTATGTATTCATTCATGTGGTCGAGTATACATATTCCAATATGATATCATTTCCATTTCATTTAACACTTAACATTTACTACATATCAATTAACCCATTTTTTATAATTACAAAACTCTTCATCTATTCATGCTCTCATATTAGGTTATCCATACCTATACTAACCATATAACTAAAAATTCTAAGTTTAAACACAATACAACATTTTAGCACCATGGCGAACACTTCGTGAAGTTGCTAAGACCCATCCTTTTCAAATTCTCACACACACTCACATCCAATCCTTTTTATTAAGCACATAAACTCTATCATCTTCATACCTCATCAACACAACATCAAACACCAACCAAGAAAGACAACATCCATGGTGAGTATCATCTCCATCAAATAGCAAATATTTAAACCATGGGCTAGGTAGAATTCAAACTAACAACTAAAATATGCATGAATTTCATGGAATAACATTAAACATACCTCTTCCTAATCATCAACCAACCGAACATGAAGTAAGAGAATTCTTTTCTTCTTCCTCCCTCAAGTCACGGCAATGGAGGAGCAAGGATGAAACAACTTTGGTTTCTCCTCCCACTCACCTCATGTTTTATTATTCTTAATTCATTATTTTATTTTGTAACTAAAAAATGTTAATAGAAAAATACATATTACCATTAATAGCCCATACCATGGCCGGCCACTATCCAAGATTTGGCTAATTTGACATGCAAGTACCCTCTTTTTGACATCATGCACTATTAGATCCTTATAGATTAACCTATCACATTTCAAAAGTGTCACACCTAAGTCCTATTAACTAAATTCACATGCAATCGACTAAATCGAAGCTTAAAACTTTCACACATTCATATCCACATATTTTAGACAATAAATATTATATTCAAATACTTCGGTGATTCGGTTTAGCGGTCCCGAAACCGCTTTCCGACTAGGGTCAATTTAGGGCATCACAACTCTCCCCACTTAAGAAATTTTCGTCCCGAAAATCTTACCGTAAATAGGTTTGGGTATCGTTCTTTCATAGAGTTCTCGGTTTCCCAAGTAGCTTCTTCGATCCCGTGTTTGAGCCATAACACCTTTACTAACAGAACCCTTTTGTTTCGCAACTCTTTCACTTCACGAGCTAGGATACGAATCGGTTCTTCTTCATAACTTATATCGGCTTGAATTTCAACCTCGGAGGGATTTATTACGTGTGAAGGATCGGATCTGTAACCTCGAAGCATCGAAACATGAAAAACGTTGTGAATCTTTTCAAGATCAGGGGGTAAAATCAATCTATATGCCACTGGACCAACTCGTTCGGATATTTCATACGGCCCTATGAACCTCGGACTCAGTTTGCCCTTACGGCCAAATCTGAGTATCTTTTTCCAAGGTGAAACTTTAAGAAACACTTTGTCTCCCACCTGATACTCATTATCTCTTCGTTTTATATCCGCGTACGACTTCTGACGATCTAATGCTGCCTTCAGACTTTCACGAATTATTTTTACTTTCGCTCAAAGATCTTTAATCAAATCAACTCCAAAATTTTACTTTCACCGAGCTCGGTCCAATACAATGGTGTACGGCATTTACGACCGTACAAAGCCTCGTAAGGTGCCATCTTAATACTTGATTGAAAACTATTGTTGTAAGCGAATTCAATCAAAGGTAAATACCGCTCCCATGAACCACTAAACTCAAGGATGCAACATCTCAACATATCCTCGAGTATCTGAAATTATCACTCGGATTGACCATCAGTCTGTGGATGAAAAGCGGTGCTAAAATGCAACTTGGTACCCAAAGCTTCTTGCAATTTCTTCCAAAATCAAGAGGTGAATCTCGGATCTCTATCCGACACAATAGAAATAGGTACCCCATGTAATCTCACAATCTGAGAAACATACAATTCAGCTAGTTTATCCAGTGAATAATCCGTACGTACGGGAATAAAATGAGTCGACTTAGTCAGTCTATCAACAACAACCCAAATCGCATCTTTCTTACTTGCCGACAATGGCAACCCAGATACAAAATCCATCGTGACTCGATCCCATTTCCATTCAGGTATCATGATCGGCTGAAGTAAACCTGTAGGCACTTGATGTTCCGCTTTCACTTGTTGACATATTAAACACTTCGAAACAAAATCGGAAATGTCTCGTTTCATACCATGCCACCAAAACTAACGTCTCAGATCGTTGTACATTTTCATACTCCACGGGTGAATTGACATCCGGCTACAATGAGCTTCGTTCAGAATTGTCGAAATAAGTTCTGAATTTCTTGGAACGCACAAACGACTTCTAAACCTCAAACAATCGTCATCATCGATTTGAAACTATGATTCCATATTCGAAACACATTCAGCCCGTTTTGCAACCAATTCATCATCGACTTTCTGAGCTTCACGAATTTGATGAATCAACAATGGTTTAACCTTTAATTCTGCTACTAATACATTGTTGGATAGAACAGACAAGTGTACATTCATCGCTCGTAAAGCAAACAGTGATTTACGACTTAAAGCATCCTCAAACACATTAGCCTTTCCCGGGTGATAGTCAATGACGAGCTCATAATCTTTCAACAACTCAAGCCAATGTCTTTGTCTCAGATTCAAGTCTCTTTGAGTCATCAAATATTTGAGACTTTTGTGATCCGAATATATATGGAACTTCTCACCAAATAAGTAATGTCGCCATATTTTCAAAGCGAATACGATGGCAGCCAGTTCGAGATCATGGGTTGGATAATTTTTCTCATGTGGCTTCAATTTTCTCGACGCATAAGCTACAACTCGACCTTCTTGCATCAATACACAACCCAACCCAAGTAAGGATGCATCACTGTAAATGACAAACTCCTTGCTTGATTCGGGCTGCACTAGTAATGGAGCTTCAGTCAAATGAGTTTTCAATTGATCGAAACTTTTCTGACATTTTTCTATCCATTCAAACTTAACATCTTTCTGAAGTAGTTTCGTTATGGGTATGGCTATCATCGAGAAACCCTTCTGAACCGTCTGTAGTAACAAGCAAGTCCCAAAAGCTCGAACCTCGGTAATATTTCTCGGAGGCTTCCAGCTAAGTATGGCTGAAATTTTGCTCGGATCAACTCGAATACCGATCGCAGATACCACATGACCCAAGAAGCTAACCTCTCTTAACGAACTCACACTTCTTGAACTTAGCATATAACCGCTTATCCGTAAAATTTGCAACACTAATCCCAGGTGTTCAGCATGATCGATTTCATTTCTTGAATAGACCAAAATATCATCGATAAACACGACTACGAACCGATCCAAATACAGTCTGAAGATTCGATTCATCAAATCCATAAATACCGCAAGGGCATTAGTGAGCCCAAACAAGCATCACTAAGAACTCGTAGTGACCGTATCTAGATTAAAGCGGTTTTGGGTATATCCGAATCTCGAATTAATCGATAATAACCCGATCTCAAATCTATCTTTGAAAACACTGAGGCTCCCTTTAGTTGATCAAACAAATCATCAATACACGGTAACGGATATTTATTCTTTATTGTCACTTTATTCAGCTGACGATAGTCGATGCATAACCTCATGGTTCCGTCCTTATTTTTCACAAACAATACTGGTGCACCCCAAGGTGAGAAACTCGGTCGAGCGAAACCTCTATCCATCAACTTTGCAATTGAGCTTTCAATTCCTTTAATTCCGTTGGTGCCATACGATACGGACCTATCGAAATCGGTGTAGTCCCAGGTACAAGTTCGATGCCAAACTCTACCTCCCAAACAGGTGGTAACCCCGGTAATTCTTCGGGAAAAACATCCGGATATTCACAAACCACTGGTACCGATTCAAGTTTCTTTTCTGACTCTTTATTATCAAGTACGTATGCAAGGTACGCTTCACACCCCTTTCTCACATATTTTTGAGCTAACATCGAGGATATTATTGTTGGTAATCCATTCAAAACAGTAGACTCAACTCGGATTATCTCATTATTTGCACACCTCAAATCAATAGTCTTACTTTTGCAATTCACAACTGCATCATGTACGCTCAACCAATCCAAACCGAGAATAACATCAAATTCATCAAACGGTAAAAGCATCAAGTCAGCCAGAAAACAGGAGCTTCGGATTATTAAGGGACATTTCTTACACACTTTGTCGACAAGCACATAACGACCCAAGGGATTCGACACTCGAATTACGAACTCGATGAACTCAACGGTAAAGTCTTCTTTGGATGCTAAAGTCTCACATACATAAGAATGAGTAGACCGGGGTCAATCAAAGCAATCACATTAGTATCAAAGAGAGTGAAAGTTCCAGTAATAACATCTGGCGAAGAAGCATCCTCGCGTACGCGTATAGCATAAGCTCTAGCAGGAGCACAAGCCTCAGATCTGGTGGTAACATCTCTAGATCCTCTCGGACCGCCGCTAGCATTCCCCGCATTTTTAGATGGTCTACCTCGAGCAGTAGTAGCACCCGGTTTCAAACTCTGATTTACATTTTGTTCGACGGTCTCGGGCAATCCTTGATAAAGTGGTCGGTGATCCGCACTTATAACAGAGCGGTCATGGAATCTACAATTCCCGAATGCCATTTACCACAATCTCGCACTCTGTTCGTCTCGACGATCATTTCCAACACCGGCAACCAAGTGACTCGTGTACTCACAGGGGGTCGATCACGATCTCGTCTAGAAAAGCCCGAAGTGTCTTTAGATCGGCCTAAATCATCTCTAAATTTCTTTGATGACTGTTGAAAGGGCTTCCCGAAGATCTCTTCTGAAACTCCTTTGCTCCCATATCGACTTTTCTTTTCTCCTTACTGAGCTCTTCGGCTTTGCAAGCTCACTCGACAAGTTCCACAAATTCTCTGATTTCTAAAATGCCAACATACAGCTTTATATCATCGTTCAGTCCATCTTCGAAACGTTTACACATTCTGACTTCGAAGAAATGCATTCTCTGCGTCTGGCTAAGCCTTACAAACTTTTGTTCATAGTCAGTAACCGATATGGAACCTTGTTTAAGTTCAAGAAATTCTTTTCGTTTTTGATCAATGAACCTCTGGCTGATGTAATTTTTTCGAAACTCTATTTGGAAAAACTCCCAAGTTACTTGCTCTCTGGGCACAACAGAAATCAACGTATTCCACCAATAGTAGGCAGAATCACGTAGCAAGGAGATCGTACACTTTAGGCATTCATCGGGTGTGCAAGATAGTTCATCAAGTACCCGAATAGTGTTGTCCAACCAAAATTCAGCTTTCTCAGCATCGTCGCTATATGTAGCTTTAAATTCAGTAGCCCCGTGTTTTCGGATTCTGTCAACTGGGGGCTTATTTAACCTCATCTGGTCAGTTATCGGAGGTATCGCAGGTGTGGGGGTTGTATTAGTCGGGAATGGAGGTTGTGGAACAGCCGTATTAGTTTGAATATACTGATTGAACCAATCGTTCATCACGCTATAAAAAGCCTGTCTAGCTTCATCATTCTAATTACTAGCAATAGGTTGAGAGTCCCCCGGCGCTGTCCCTTGTGCGGGAGCAGGCGCTACACTCTCAAGATCATCAGCTACCGCTCGGTTGGGATCGAGATCCATTACTATAAATAAACACATTTTTAACTGTCAGAAATCTCCACACTATCAAATAAACACATAATGGCATGTATAGATAGACCCGGATGTATTACGGTAGTCCTAGAATTGACTAAACCGTAGCTCTGATACCAATAAAATTGTAACGCCCCGAGCCCGACACCGTTGCCGGAGTCGAACACGAGGTGTTAAAGGACTTAATTCATTTACTTACACAGTTCATTTTAAAATTTCCAGACAAGCTGGCTAACTGCATCACAGTCACTTTAAATATCATATCTCGAGTTCCAAAACTCGGAAACCGATTCCGTAAATTTTTCCTGAAACTAGACTCATATATCCATCTATAAATATTTTTATAGAATTTTTGGTCAGGCCAATTAGTACAGTTTATTAGTTAGAGTATCCCCTGATTCAGGGTTTGACTACTCTGACCTTCATGCAATACGACTTAGATATCTCCCTGTACAGGGCTTCAATACTTATGTAGTTTGATTCTAATGAAACTAGACTCAGAAAGGAATCTGTACATGTAAGGAATTACTTCTAATTATCTCTGGTTAATTTATGGTGAATTTCCAAAGTTAGAACAGGGGATCCAGAAATTGCTCTGGCCCTATTTCACAAAAACTTAAACATCTCATAAAATACGGCTCATATGGTCGTTTCGTTTCTTCCATGTGAAACCAGACTCATCAAGATTCGATTACATAATTTATTCATTATTTAATTACATTTCTACTATTTTTAGTGATTTTTAAAACTCACACCACTGCTGCTGTCAGCATCTACTTTAAGGTAAATCTCTCCTATTTCATAGTTTCCATGATTCAACTAGCCATTTGACCTACATAGCACCAAATATGATCGTGATTAACCATTCCAATGGCTAATCATTGCCAAGCATTTCCACACCTCTCATTAACCATATATATATACACAAAATGATTATAACGCTACGCTCAAAATATATAAGCCATTTTCGCATGGCCATCCGAATATATATACATTACCAAAAAGGTACTTAATTAACAACAAAGGTCAGTCCCATACATTCCACTATCGAAGTTCAGCGAAAAAAAGATACCAAAAGGGCTTAGATAGTGTGGACGACTTCGACTTTGACAATCCCGAGTCCGATAGCTGACGAACAAAATCTATAAAACAGAGAATTAAAGAAACAGAATAAGCATTTAATGCTTAGTAAGTTTGAGTAATGAAATTATTTATGACCAAAGTATAGCGTTCATATGACTAAATGAATAATTGCATATATGCATGTTCTCAAAATCATACTTACTTCACGCTTCAACCATTATATTCATACACAGGGAATCAAACCTAACTAGAGGCCGGAAGTTCGTTAATCAATTGAGCGAATACTATTTAAAAGGAATCAATCTTTCCGATGCATATACGAAACATACCTTATCGTTTGGATTTTATGAGCGTATTATTTGAAATTATTACAGCAAGATCGCTCACTTCCAAACCCAAGTACCTTCGGGATTTAGCCGGATATAGCAACTCGCACACATGCCTTCGGGTCTTAGCCCAGAAATAGTCACTAGCACAAATGCCTTCGGGACTTAGCCCGGGTGTATCAACTACTCGCACAAATGCCTTCGGGACTTCGCCTGGATATAGTCACTAGCACAAATGCCTTCGGGACTTAGCCCGGGTATCATCCGAATAATCATGCACATATATCAATAAATCATTACACATCTATATTTCATTTTCATAACTAGAATTCAAACACAAGACACTTATCAACCATTACCATTTTCGGCTCAATAGCCACATACAAAGAGCATGATTTTGATTTGCTTATTAACATGATCTCTATACGTATTCGGCTGCCCGTCATAAGTATAAACTAATCACCTCAATATATAATTCAAGTAGAATCATTATATCTTCGTTTATTTGTTATGCTATATGTCATGACTTAATCAAATCATGAACTAAGTTCCATTACTCGAAAACTTACCTCGGATGTTGTCGAATGACTTCAACGGCTATTCAATTACTTTTTCCTTTCCTTTATCGGATTTAGTTCCCCTTTGCTCTTGAGCTTAATTTAACAAATAAATTGATTTAATCATCTTGAACATCAAGAGAAATTCAAGGTACTTAGCCCATATATATATTAGACATTAGAGTCATATATATGAAATCATGAATCAAATTCAACATTTTAGCTAATATTCTCCTTTAGCCGATTATCTAAGTGAAGATAGAATCATCAATATGCTTACCTATAGCCGAATATATGCAACACCAATCTATGTATTCATTCATGTGGTCGAGTATACATATGCCAATATGATATCATTTCCATTTCATTTAACACTTAACATTTACTACATATCAATTAACCCATTTTTTTATAATTACAAAACTCTTCATCTATTCATGCTCTCATATTCGGTTATCCATACCTATACTAACCATATAACTAAAAATTCTAAGTTTAAACACAATACAACATTTTAGCACCATGGCCGAACACTTCGTGAAGTTGCTAAGACCCATCCTTTTCAAATTCTCACACACACTCACATCCAATCCTTTTTATTAAGCACTCAAACTCTATCATCTTCATACCTCATCAGCACAACATCAAACACCAACCAAGAAAGACAACATCCATTGTGACAGCCCTATAGTGACCCTAGTCGGAAAGCGGTTTCGGGACCGCTAAACCGAGTCACCAAATTATTTAAATGTGATATTTATGGTCTAAAATATGTGAATATGAATGTGCGAAAATTTTATGCTTCGATTTAGTTAATTGCATGTGAATGTAGTACATAGGACTTGTGTGACACTTTTGAAATGTGATAGGCTAATCTATAAGGATCTAATAGTGCATGTAATCAAAAGGGAGGACTTGCATGTCAATTTTCCCCCCTAATTAGTAGTGGCCGGCCATGAGCATGAGGGTGGACAAAATGTTATGGCTAAAACATGTCATAAACATGTTGGGTTAATGCTTCATGTAAGGAATAATAAAATAAAGAGCATGGGCAATAAAGTATTAGTGTTAGTAGGATGAGAAAAAAAAGAAAAGAAAGAATGTGTGTGATTGTTCCCCCCATTGCCGTGAGTTGAAGGAAAGAAAACAAAAAAAAAAGTGTTCATCCTTGAACATCTTTGGCCGAAAACTTTAAGGAGAAAGGAAGAAGAAAGGTTGAAGAGGTTCGGCCATGCATGTAACTAGGCTAAGGTATGTTTGATGTTGCTCCATGAGATTCATGTATATTTTAGTTGTTAGCTTGAGTCCTACCTAGCCCATGGTCTAAATCTTTGCTATGTGAGGGAGATGATACACGGCCATGGGAGTTGTCTTCTTGGTGGATGCTAGATGTTGTGTTGGTGAGGTATGAAGATGATAGAGTGTGTGTGAGAATTTGAAAAAAAAAGGTAGGTCTTAGCAACTTCATGAAACAATCGGCCATGGTATATCCATAAGTATGATTTATGCTTGTTATGTTACAAATGGTTAAAATGATTCGGCTATGCTTCATGTAAAAATAAAATATACATGTGAATTCGGATATATGTTTATATTTGGTTAATGATTTATCCTTGTGAAGTATAAATTTGTAACATAATTTGAGTTGGAAGTTATTGTAATGTATTTGTGCATTCGGGTACATGATGAAAATATATGAAATGGTTATAATCAACCTTATGATTCGGCTCTTGCACATATATATATATATATATATATGTTTGCACATGATGTATTGGTATGCCATTTATGTGTGGTATTAAGTATATAATTGGCCTCAACATATACATGCATACTCGGCCACATGAGAAGATTAGTGTTGCATGTATTCGGTTAGAGGCAAGCATATTGATGCCTTTATCTTGACTTAGAAAATTCGGCTAAGGGGAATATTAGCTAATATGTTGAACTCGATTCGTGATTTCGTACATATGTGACTCTAATGTCTAATGTATATATGGGCTAAGTACCTTGAGCTTCTCTTTTGATGTTCGAATGAATTATATTATATTGCTTAATGTGAATAAAAATGCGTATGACCATTTTGTATTTGAGCTAAAGGTGGCCATATGACCCATCAAATTCATTGTCATGTTCGGCCATAAGCTAGCATAATGAGACTTTAATAAGTTAAATTTGTTTGAATTAGCTCAAGAGCTTAGAGGACCAAAGTTGGATAAGGGAAAGGAAAAAGTGATCGAATAGCCGCCGAAATCGTTCGACAACATCCGAGGTAAGTTTTCGAGTAATGGAGCTTAGATTATGATTCGATTAGATTATGTCTTAAGTAAATCAAAATCATGCTCTTTGTATGTGGCTATTGAGCTGAAATTTGTAAGTGTGATAAGTGTTTTTTGTTTGAGCTTTGGTAATGAAAATGAAATATGGATGTGTCATGATTTATTGATACATATGCATGGTTATTCGAATGATATCTGGGCTAAGTCCCGAAGGCTTTTGTTCTAGGTGACTATAACCGGACTAAGATCCGAAGGCATTCGTGCGAGTTGCTATATCCAGGCTAAGACCCGAAGGCATTTGTGCTAGCGACTATATCTGGGCTAAGTCCCGAAGGCATCTGTGCTAGTGACCATATCCGGGCTAAGACCCGAAGGCCTTGTGCAAGTAGTTATATCCGGCTAAATCCCGAAGATTACTTGAGTTTGGGAATGAATGATCTGCTGTAATAATTTCAATTAATACGCTCGTAAAATCTCAACAACGAGGTTATGTTGTACATGCATTGGATTAATTGATTCCTCTTAAATAGCATTCGCTCCGTCGATTAAGGAGCTTCCGGTTTTTGGTTAAGTTGATCCCTTATGTATGAATATAAGGTTTGGAAATGTGAAGTAGGACTGATTTTTGAGAATATATGTGTATATGAAATTATCCGTTTAGTTATATGAATGCTATACTTCAGTGGAGCCTAATTTCATTGCTCAAAACATACTAAGCATTAAATGCTTACTCCGTTTCTTTGGATCTCTGCTTTTATAGATTTTGGTTAAATCACCATCGACTCGGAGTGTCGAAGTCGAAGTCGCCTACACTATCAAAGCCCCTTTTGGTACACTTTTGGTTGAACTTTGAAATGGCATGTATAGGACTACCCGTTTTGTTGTTGGTCATGGACCCTTTGGTTTTGTATAAATTTGGATAGCCATGTGAAAATGGCTTATATACACTTTGAGCTTAGTATTATAATCATCTTGTATGATGTTCATTAAGAGGTATGGAAATGTTTGGGAATGATTAGCCATTGGAATGGTTAATCATGATCATATTTTGTGCTATTTATGCAAAAGGGCTAGTTGAATCATGGAAACTATGTAATAGGTAAAGTCTACCTTAAAAATAGATGCTGATAGTAGCAGTGATATGAATGTGAAAAATCACTAAAAATAGTAGGAATGGAATTAAATAGTGAATAAATTATGTAATCTAACCTTGATGAATCTATTTTCATAGGAAAGTAACGAAACGATCATATGAACAGTATATTACGAGATATTTAAGTTTTTGTGAGACAGGGTCAGAACGGTTTCTGGATTCCCTATTCCAACTTTGGAAATTCATTATAAATTAACCAGAGATAATTAGAAGTCATGCCATATATGTATAGATTCCTTTTAGAGTCTAGTTTCTATAGAAACAAATGACATCAGTATTGAAACCCTGTACAGGGAGATATCCAAGTCGTAATGCGCAAAGGTCAGTGTAGTCGAACCCTGAAACAGGGGAGACTTTAACTAATAAAATGTACTAATTGGCTCGACCAAAATTTCTAGAAAACAAATTTTAGATGAACTTATGAGTCTAGTTTCAGGAAAAATTTACGAAACTAGTTTTCGAGTTTTGAAACTCAAGATATGATTTTTAAGGCGACAGTGATGCAGTAACCAGCTTGTCTGGAAAATTTTCAAATGGACTGTGAAAATAAGTGGATTAAGCCAGTTAACCCCTCGTGTCCGTCTCTGGCAACGGTCTCGGGTACGGGGTGTTACAATTTTATTGGTAGCAGAGCTACGGTTTAGTCGATTCTAGGACTACCGTAATGCGTTTGGGTCTAGCTATACATGCCATTTTATGTGATTATTTGATAGTGTGGTGATTTACGACATTTGCAAATGTGTTTATTTATAGTAATGGATCTGATCCCGACCGAAGCGATGGCGATGATCTTGAGAGTGTAGCTCTGCTCCCAAGACAAGGGATAGCACCGCGGACTCTCAACCTAATGCTAGTAATCCGAATGATGAAGCTAGACAAGCTTTCTATAGCGTGATGAATGATTGGTTCAACCAATACATTCGAACTAATACTGGTGTTCCACAACCTCCATTCCCGACAAATACCACCCAAGACCTACAATACCTCCGTGAATCGACCAAATAAGGTCAAATAAGCCCCGATTAACGTAATCCGAAAACAGGGGCTCTTGAATTTAAAGCTACGGACAGCGATGATGCCGAGCAAGCGGAATTTTGGTTGGACAACACTATCCGGCATTTTCGATGAGCTATCTTGCACACCGATGAGTGCCTAAAGTGTACTATCTCCTTGCTACGTGATTCTGCCTACTATTGATGGAATACGTTGACTTCTGTTGTGCCTAGAAAGTAAGTAACTTGGGAGTTTTTCCAAACCGTTTCGAAAGAAGTATATCAGTCAGAGATTCATTGATAAAAAACGGAAGGAATTTCTTGAACTTAAACAAGGTTCCATGTCGGTTACCGACTATGAACGAAAATTTGTAAGGCTTAGCCGATACGCGTGAGAATGTATTTCTTCAGAAGCCGTGATGTGTAAACGTTTCGAGGATGGGCTGATGATGATATAAAGCTGTATGTTGGCATTTTGGAAATCCGAGAATTTGTGGCACTTGTCGAGCGAGCTTACAAAGCTGAGGAGCTCAGTATGGAGAAAAGAAAAGCTGATATGGGAGCAAAGGAGTTTCGTAAGAGGTCTTCGGGGAGGCCTTTTCAACAGTCATCGAAGAAATTTAGAGATGATTTAGGCCGATCTAGAAACACTTCGGGCTTTTCTAGACGAGATCGCGATCGACCCCTGTGAGTGCACGAGTCACTTGATGCCGATGTTGGGCGATCGTCGAGACGAGCGGCGCCATTGATGTGGTAAATGGCATTCGAGGAGTTGTAGATTCCATGACCGCTCTTGTTACAAGTGCGGTCAGTTGACCACTTCATTAAAGATTGCCCGAGGTTGTCTCGAGCAGAATGCAAATCAGTGGGAAACCGGTGCTACCACCGCCGAGGTAGACCATCTAGAAATACGGGCAATGCTAGTGGTGGTCGAGAGGATCTAGAGATGCTACGACCAGATCCGAGGCTCGTGCTCTGCTAGGGCTTATGCTATCTGCCGCATGCGAGGATGCTTCCTCGCCGGATGTTATTACCGTATTTTACTCTCTTTGATACTAATGTGATTGCTTTGATTGACCTGGTTCTACTCATTCTTATATATGTGAAACCTTAGCATCCAAGAAGACTTTACCTATTGAGTCTCTTCGAGTTCGTAATTCGGTGTCAAATCCCTTGGGTCGTTCGTGCTTGTCGACAAAATGTGTAAGAAATGTCCCTAGTAATTCGAGGTTCTGTTTTCATGGACTTGGTGCTTTTGCCGTTTGATGAATTTGATGTTATTCTTGGTTTGGATTGGTTGACCGTGCATGATGCGGTTGTGAATTGCAAAAGCAAGACTATTGCTTTGAGGTGCGCAAGTAACGAGATAATCCGAGTTGAGTCTACGAACTTAAAGGGGTTGCCAGCTGTAATATCATCAATGTTAGCTCAGAAATATGTAAGAAAGGGGTGCGAAGCATACCTTACGTATGTACTTGATGACAAAGAATTAGAAAGGAAACCCGAATCTGTGCCGGTGGTTTGTGAATACCCGGATGTTTTTCCCGAAGAATTACCGGGTTTACCACCCGTTCGGGAGGTAGAGTTTAGTATTGAGCTTGTACCTGGGACTATGCCAATTTCGATAGCTCCGTATCGTATGGCACCAACCGAGTTAAAAGAGTTGAAAGCTCAGTTGCAAGAGTTGACAGATAGAGGTTTCACTCGACCAAGTTTCTCACCTTGGGGTGCACCAGTATTGTTTGTGAAAAAGAAAGACGGAACCATGAGGTTGTGCATTGACTATCGTCAGCTGAATAAAGTGACGATAAAGAATAAATATTCGTTACCGCGTATTGATGATTTGTTTGATCAACTAAAGGGAGCCTCAGTGTTTTCAAAGATAGATTTGAGATCGGGTTATTACCAGTTGCGAATTCGAGATTTAGGTATACCCAAAACTGCTTTCAGAACGAGATACGGCCACTACGAGTTCTTAGTGATGCCGTTTGGGCTCACTAATGCCCCGGCGGTATTTATGGATTTGATGAATCAGATCTTCAGACAGTATTTGGACTGGTTCGTAGTTGTGTTCATTGATGACATCTTGGTCTATTCAAGAGATGAGACCGAACATCTTTGAGCACCTAAGATTAGTGTTGTAAATTTTACGGGATAGCGGTTATATGCTAAGTTCAATGAAGTGTGAGTTACGGTTAAGAGAGGTTAGCTTCTTGGGTCATGTGGTATCCGCGATCGGTATTCGAGTTGACCCGAGCAAAATTTCAGCCATACTTAACTGGAAGCCTCAGAAATATTATTGAGGTTCGAGCTTTTTGGGACTTGCGGTTACTACCGACGGTTTGTAAAAGGTTTCTCGATGATAGCCACACCAATGATGAAGCTATTTCAAAAAGATGTTAAGTTCGAATGGACGGAAAAATGTTAGAAAAGTTTTGATCAACTGAAAACTTATTTGACTGAAGCTCCAATTCTAGTACAGCCCGAATCAGGCAAAGAGTTTGTCATTTATAGTGATGCGTCCCTACTTGGGTTGGGTTGCGTATTGATGCAAGAGGGTCGAGTTGTGGCCTATGCGTCGAGACAACTGAAGCCACATGAGAAAAATTATCCGACCCATGATCTCGAACTAGTTGCCATCGTATTCGCTTTGAAAATATGGCGACACTACTTATTTGGGGAGAAGTGCCATGTATATTCGGATCACAAAAGTCTCAAATATTTGATGACTCAAAGAGACTTGAATCTGCGACAAAGACGTTGGCTCGAGTTGTTAAAAGATTATGAGCTTGTCATTGACTATCACCCGGGAAAGGCTAATGTGGTTGCGGATGCCTTAAGTCGTAAATCACTGTTTTCTTTATGAGCGATGAATGTACACTTGTCCGTTCTATCCGACAATGTGTTAGTGGCAGAATTAAAGGCCAAACCATTGTTGATTCATCAAATTCGTGAAGCTCAGAAAGTTGATGATGAATTGGTTGCAAAACGGGCTGAATGTGTTCCGAATGTGGAATCAGAGTTTCAAATTGATGATGACGATTGTTTGAGGTTCAGAAATCGGTTGTGTGTTCCAAGAAATTCAGAACTCATTTCGATGATTCTGAACGAAGCTCATTGTAGCCGAATGTTAATTCACCCGGAGAGTACGAAATTGTACCACGACCTAAGACGTCAGTTTTGGTGGCATGGTATGAAACGAGACATTTCTGATTTTGTCTCGAAGTGCTTAGTATGTCTGCAAGTGAAGGCGGAACATCAAGTGCCTACCGGTTTACTTCAACCAATCATGATACCTGAATGGAAATGGGATCGAATCACGATGGATTTTGTATCTGGGTTGCCAGTATCGGCAAGTAAGAAGGATGCGATTTGGGTTGTTGTGGATAGACTGACTAAGTCGGCTCACTTTATTCCCGTATGCACGGATTTTTCAATGGATAAACTAGCTGAATTGTATGTCTCTTAGATTGTAAGATTACACGGGGTACCTATTTCTATCGTGTCGGATAGAGATCCGAGATTCACCTTACGATTTTGGAAGAAATTGCAAGAAGCTTTGGGTACCAAGCTGCATTTTAGCACTGCTTTTCATCCCCAAACCGATGGTCAATCCGAGCGGATAATTCAGATACTCGAGGATATGTTGAGATGCTGCATCCTTGAGTTTAGGGGTTCATTGGAACGGTATTTACCTTTGATTGAATTCGCCTACAACAATAGTTTTCAATCAAGTATTAAGATGGCACCTTACGAGGCTTTGTACGGGCGTAAATGCCGTACGCCATTGTTTTGGACCGAGCTCGGTGAAAGCAAAATTTTCAGAGTGGATTGGATTAAAGATGCTGAACAGAAAGTAAAAATAATTCGTGAAAGTCTGAAGGTAGCATCAGATTGTCAGAAGTCGTACGCGGATTTAAAACGAAGAGATATTGAGTATCAAGTGGGAGACAAAGTGTTTCTTAAGGTATCGCCTTGGAAAAAGATACTCAGATTTGGCCGTAAGGGCAAATTGAGTCCAAGATTCATTGGGCCTGATGAGATCTCCGAACGAGTTGGCCCAGTTGCATATAGGTTGCTTTTACCCCCTGAACTCGATAGGATCCACAATGTTTTTCATGTTTCGATGCTTGACGTTCTGATCGATCCTTCAGACGTAATAAACCCCTCCGAGGTCGAAATTCAAGCCGATATGAGTTATGAAGAAGAACCAATTCGTATCCTAGCTCGTGAAGTGAAAGAGTTGCGAAACAAAAGGGTTCCATTAGTGAAAGTGTTATGGCTCAAACACGGGATCGAAGAAGCTATTTGGGAAACCGAGAATGCCATGAAAGAACGATAACCAAACCTATTTACCGGTAAGATTTTCGGGGACGAAATTTTCTTAAGTGGGGGAGAGTTGTGACAGCCCTATAGTGACCCTAGTCAGAAAGCGGTTTCGGGACCGCTAAACAGAGTCACCAAATTATTTGAATGTGATATTTATGGTCTAAAATATGTGAATATGAATGTGCGAAAATTTTAAGCTTCGATTTAGTTAATTGCATGTGAATGTAGTACATAGGACTTGTGTGACACTTTTGAAATGTGATAGGCTAATCTATAAGGATCTAATAGTGCATGTAATCAAAAGGGAGGACTTGCATGCCAATTTCCCCCCTAATTAGTAGTGGCCGGCCATGAGCATGAGGGTGGACAAAATGTTATGGCTAAAACATGTCATAAACATGTTGGGTTAATGCTTCATGTAAGGAATAATAAAATAAAGAGCATGGGCAATAAAGTATTAGTGTTAGTAGGATGAGAAAAAAAAAGAAAGAATGTGTGTGATTGTTTCCCCCCCCCATTGTCGTGAGTTGAATGAAAGAAAACAAAAAAAAAAGTGTTCATCCTTGAACATCTTTGGCCGAAAACTTTAAGGAGAAAGGAAGAAGAAAGGTTGAAGAGGTTCGGCCATGCATGTAACTAGGCTAAGGTATGTTTGATGTTGCTCCATGAGATTCATGTATATTTTAGTTGTTAGCTTGAGTCCTACCTAGCCCATGGTCTAAATCTTTGCTATGTGAGGGAGATGATACACGGCCATGGGTGTTGTCTTCTTGGTGGATGCTAGATGTTGTGTTGGTGAGGTATGAAGATGATAGAGTGTGTGTGAGAATTTGAAAAAAAAAGGTAGGTCTTAGCAACTTCATGAAACAATCGGCCATGCTATATCCATAAGTATGATTTATGCTTGTTATGTTACTCATGGTTAAAATGATTCGGCTATGCTTCATGTAAAAAGAAAATATACATGTGAATTCGGATATATGTTTATATTTGGTTAATGATTTATCCTTGTGAAGTAAAAATTTGTAACATAATTTGAGTTGGAAGTTATTGTAATGTATTTGTGCATTCGGGTACATGATGAAAATATATGAAATGGTTATAATCAACCTTATGATTCGGCTCTTGCACACATATATATATATATATGTTTGCACATGATGTATTGGTATGCCATTTATGTGTGGTATTAAGTATATAATTGGCCTCAACATATACATGCATACTCGGCCACATGAGAAGATTAGTGTTGCATGTATTCGGTTAGAGGCAACCATATTGATGCCTTTATCTTGACTTAGAAAATTCGGCTAAGGGGAATATTAGCTAATATGTTGAACTCGATTCGTGATTTCGTACATATGTGACTCTAGTGTCTAATGTATATATGGGCTAAGTACATTGAGCTTCTCTTTTGATGTTCGAATGAATTGTATTAAATTGCTTAATGTGAATAAAAATGCGTATGACCATTTTGTATTTGAGCTAAAGGTGGCCATATGACCCATCAAATTCATTGTCATGTTCGGCCATAAGCTAGCATAATGAGACTTTAATAAGTTAAATTTGTTTGAATTAGCTCAAGAGCTTAGAGGACCAAAGTTGGATAAGGGAAAGGAAAAAGTGATCGAATAGCCGCCGAAATTGTTCGACAACATTCGAGGTAAGTTTTCGAGTAATGGAGCTTAGATTATGATTCGATTAGATTATGTCTTAAGTAAATCAAAATCATGCTCTTTGTATGTGGCTATTGAGCTGAAATTTGTAAGTGTGATAAGTGTTTTTTGTTTGAGCTTTGGAAATGAAAATGAAATATGGATGTGTCATGATTTATTGATACATGTGCATGGTTATTCGAATGATATCCAGGCTAAGTCCCGAAGGCTTTTGTGCTAGGTGACTATAACCGGACTAAGATCCGAAGGCATTCGTGCGAGTTGCTATATTCGGGCTAAGACCCGAAGGCATTTGTGCTAGCGACTATATCCGGGCTGAAGGCATCTGTGCTAGTGACCATATCCGGGCTAAGACCCGAAGGCCTTATGCAAGTAGTTATATCCGGCTAAATCCCGAAGATTACTTGAGTTTGGGAATGAGCGATCTGCTGTAATAATTTCAATTAATACGCTCGTAAAATCTCAACAACGAGGTATGTGTTGTACATGCATTGGATTAATTGATTCCTCTTCAATAGCATTCGCTCAAATCGATTAAGGAGCTTAGGTTTTGGTTAAGTTGATCCCTTATGTATGAATATAAGGGTTGGAAATGTAAGTAGGACTGATTTTTGAGAATATATGTGTATATGAAATTATCCGTTTAGTTATATGAATGCTATACTTCAGTGGAGCCTAATTTCATTGCTCAAAACTTACTAAGCATTAAATGCTTACTCCGTTTCTTTGGATCTCTGTTTTATAGATTTTGGTTAAATCACTATCGGACTCGGAAGTGTCGAAGTCGAAGTCGCCCACACTATCAAAGCCCCTTTTGGTACACTTTTGGTTGAACTTTGAAATGACATGTATAGGACTACCCGTTTTGTTGTTGGTCATGGACCCTTTGGTTTTGTATAAATTTGGATAGCCATGCGAAAATGGCTTATATACACTTTGAGCTTAGTATTATAATCGTCTTGTATGATGTTCATTAAGAGGTATGGAAATGTTTGGGAACAATTAGCCATTGGAATGGTTAATCATGATCATATTTTGTGCTATTTATGCAAAAGGGCTAGTTGAATCATGGAAACTATGTAATAGGTAAAGTCTACCTTAAAAATAGATGCTGATAGCAGCAGTGATGTGAATGTGAAAAATCACTAAAAATAGTAGGAATGGAATTAAATAGTGAATAAATTATGTAATCGAACCTTGATGAATCTGTTTTCATAGCAAAGTAACAAAATGATCATATGAACAGTATATTATGAGATATTTAAGTTTTCCTGAGACAGGGCCAGAACGGTTTCTGGATTCCCTGTTCCGACTTTAGAAATTCATTATAAATTAACCGGAGATAATTAGAGGTCATGCCATATATGTATAGATTCCTTTTCGAGTCTAGTTTCTATAGAAACAAACGACTTCAGTATTGAATCCCTGTACAGGGAGATATCCAAGTCGTAATACGCAAAGGTCAGTGTAGTCGAACCCTAAAATAGGGGAGACTTTAACTAATAAACTGTACTAATTGGCTCGATCCAAAATTCTAGAAAAAAATTGTAGATGAACATATGAGTCTAGTTTTAGGAAAAATTTACAAAACTGGTTTTCGAGTTTTGAAACTCAAGATATGATTTTTAAGGTGACAGTGATGCAGTAACCAGCTTGTCTAGAAAATTTTCAAATGGACTGTGAAAATAAGTGGATTAAGCCCGTTAACCCCTCGTGTCTGTCTCCGGCAACGGTCTCGGGTACGGGGTGTTACATCCATGGCCGAGTATCATCTCCATCAAATAGCAAAGATTTAAACCATGGGCTAGGTAGAATTCAAACTAACAACTAAAAATATGCATGAATTTCATGGAATAACATCAAACATACCTCTTCCTAATCATCAACCAACCGAACATGAAGTAAGAGAATTCTTTTCTTCTTCCTCCCTCAAGTCACGGCAATGGAGGAGCAAGGATGAAACAACTTTGGTTTCTCCTCCCACTCACCTCATGTTTTATTATTCTTAATTCATTATTTTATTTTGTAACTAAAAAAATGTTAATAGAAAAATACATATTACCATTAATAGCCCATACCATGGCCGGCCACTATCCAAGATTTGGCTAATTTGACATGCAAGTACCCTCTTTTTTGACATCATGCACTATTAGATTCTTATAGATTAACCTATCACATTTCAAAAGTGTCACACCTAAGTCCTATTAACTAAATTCACATGCAATCGACTAAATTGAAGCTTAAAACTTTCACACATTCATATCCACATATTTTAGACAATAAATATTATATTCAAATACTTCGGTGATTCGGTTTAGCGATCCCAAAACCGCTTTCCGACTAGGGTCAATTTAGGGCTGTCACACCATACCTTTCTTAAATGTCTGTTTTAGGTTTCGTAGACCTTCTTAATGGATGAATTGTTGATGAATACCTAAGTATCATTGTTATTTAATATTTCTGATTTTATATTTTTCTGAAATGTTCTGTCCATCCGGTGATGCTCCTTACCTATTCTGGTAACAGTTAGGGATAGGGGTGTTACAATTTTATTGGTATCAGAGCTATGGTTTAGTCGGTTCTAGGACTACCATAGCGTATGTGAGTCTAGCTATACATGCCATATATCTGAATCTGTGATAGTGTGATGTCCCCTGACATTGAAATGTGTTTTTAGATAGCCAAAATGGATCCCGATAGAGCTGTAGCTGACGATGTAGAAAGTAATACGCCTGCTCCCACGCAAGGGACGGTGCAAGCTAATTTTAGACTAGCTACGAGTAGCCGTGATGGTGAGGCTAAGCAAGCCTTCCATCAGATGATGAATGATTGGTTCACTCAGTATATAAGAACCAATCCAACTGTACAACAACCTCCACCCTCGGTTAATCCTTCTCAAACTCCTGATATGCCACGAGTGAATCCGGTTCAGTCTAGTAAACCATCAGTTGATAAGATTAGAAAGTATGGGGCCGAAGTGTTCTGAGCTACAACAAATGATGACGCTGAAAGAGCCAATTCTGGTTAGAGAATACAATATGAGTGTTTGATGAAATGTCTCTAAATCCTAAGGAATGTGTGAAATGTGCCGTTTCACTTCTGAAAGATACGGCATACAATTGGTGGAAAACTTTAATATCTGTGGTTCCGAGAGAACAAGTTACGTGGGATTTCTTCCAAGCTGAATTTTGAAAGAAATATATCAGTCAAAGATTCATCGATCAGAAACGCAAAGAGTTTCTCGAGCTTAAACAAGGTCGTATGTTTGTCACTGAATATGAACGTGAATTTGTGAGATTGAGTCAGTATGCTCAAGAATATGTATCGAATGAAGCAATAATGTGTAAAAGGTTTAAAGATGGACTAAACGAAGATATTCGTTTGTTAGTTGGGATTTTGGAGATTAAAGAAATGGTAGGGCTCGTTGAGTGAGCTTGTAAAGCTGAAGAATTTAGTAAAGAGAAAAGAAAAGCTGATTTTAAAACTAAATATGCTAGAAAGAGATCTTCGAGTAAGCCATTTCAGTCTGTGTCAAAGAAATTCTGAGATGATCAAAGCCATCCAAATGCTAAAGTGGGACATTCTAATCAAGATCGAGCTAGATCGCATTCGAACTTCAGAGTCCCTGCTATTCTGTTCCAAGTGTCGGGAATGTCTGATCTGAGAGACCTGAATGTAAACACTATGGTAAAAGACATCCGAGAAATTTTAGATTGAATGACCGAGCCTGTTTTCGATGTGGATCTTTGGACCATTTTGTAAGAGATTGTTCTGAACTTGCTGAGCAAGAGAATGTACAGAATCCGAGACCAAGCAACACCTGAATTAGAGGTAGACCATCTAGAAATACGGGAAATGTTAGGAGTGGTCAAAGAGCTACTAGGGATACTGCTGTTAGATCTGAGGCCAGAGCACCTGCCAAAGCTTATACTATCTGAGCTCGTGAGGACGCCTCGTTTTCAGACGTGATTACTGGTACTTTTACTCTTTATGATACTTTTGTGATTGCATTGATACACCTGTGGGCCCACTCGAAATTAATCATATAAAACTGTGGTTACTATTGGGCTAGAACAACATGGCTAAGGCCAATTTGGGCTATGTGGGCCATACGAGCGTGTAGGGCCACATGAGCCCGTAATATGGGTCGTGGGCCCATTATCATCAATTGACTATTAAGGTTGCACGGGTCACCCAAGACGACTGTGGACCTACTATTGGGCCGATAAGTGTACTGGACCCTTATTTTTGGTAAGATGATTGTTTTACCCCTATGTGATGTATGACTATTTAAGCATGCCATTTTTACTTTATGTACATTTATATCATGTTTCAGTGCATGCGATGGGATATATGATTTTGGAGGAAGTGTACTAAAAGGCTATAAGCCTATTACTAGCAGCTCTGCTGCAAATACTATTTTAGTAGCGTAACCGGCACGACTTGGTGTGTAGGGTTGGGTGGGTCGATTTTATCCCCACATGGTGTGTAGGTCTGGTATGGAGATGGTGTGTAGTGGATGGATTAGGTAGAATTCTATGTTTTCATACTGTACGGAAATAGGCTATGGCCTAGACTGCCACTGTAACACCCCAAACCCGGCCCAGACGTTACGGCCGAATCCGACGTGCCACATTGATGTTAAAAATCCACGTTTCGTTTTAGTGCTTTAAAACCAACTTTTGTTAAGCTTAACCAAGTGAATGGAAGCTGGGCACCAGGTAGGAATCCGTAACAAAGGAGGTGACTCATGAAGGCTGCTTAAGTACCAAGCTCTTTGATTGGATCCAATCCTAGACATGCCCATAACCATTGCCACACTTGGGTATAACGAGTTGAAATCTCTTTGAGTAGATATCTTTGATAGATCGAATGATCGTGACATTGTGTTATTTTGAAAACAAGTATCGTTTTGAAACCCCGTTCTAAGTCTAGCCCATTTCAACTATTATCAACCAGTTTAAAGTTATTAAAAATAAAATGATCCCAGAAAAGGAAAAAAATAAAGTTAAAATGGCCTTATTACAACCCAATAATAAATAATAAATAAGGTAGACTAAAGAAAACCAATCATTTATTTCAGAAGCCCAAAAGCGATCATTGTGGCCACTCTAAATCCCCTCCGACTCCAAGTCCCCAAATCAAGGCTCACCTGCAAGGTTAAGGAAAAGGGTGAGATTGGAAACTCGGTGTGCAACAAGCTTCTTTCAGAGCCCAAAACAATATCAGCCTGCCGGGACTAAGCCCAAATTCAATCTCAGCATATACTGGGCTAAAGCCTTTACATTATTCATGTCGTTGGGCCGATGCCTTTTCATTATTCATATCACTGGGCCAAAGCCTTTACTGTAACAATATGGCCCATAGGCCCTTTTCAATAATACATGCAACATCAATGAACATATGCAAGCCCATTTGGGGAGACTACTCAACCCACCAACCGCTACTCTCCACCCGTACCAACCAAGCTCTCCATGTGGGGAATAACTCAACCCACCCAACCAAACTCTCCACTGGCAGCATAGCTGCTTTATCATATAACTGGAGGGCTAGCCTCCTTTAATAACTAGGGCAAAAGCCCTTTTTGATAAACTGGGGCAAAAGTCCTTTTCGGTAAACTGGGGCATAGCCCTTTTGCACTTCCTCCATCCATATAAACCCAACCCATGCATAAATGAATACATCATGTGCATATCATACATATCATGTGCATATCGAATCAAATCATATATATATCAAAATCTCATGGATCAAACTCATAATCAAACCCTAGGGGTAAAATGGTCATTTTTACCTAGGGGCAAAACAGTCAATTTCATATTATAAGGGTAATTTCGTAATTTTACCAAATATTAGGGTTATCTGTGTTCATTATCAGTTACTAACAATTTCATGTGTTTTGATAGCGATTCTAGCCCATTCTTAGCGAAATCGAGTTATTGGGCCAAAAACCCCTAATGGGCCCTACATAGCCGGATTAGTCATCTAGGCCCATTTAGCCCATTACCATAACGGTCTTAACCATATTAATGCGCAAACTGACAAGATTCTAATTTCTACCAAATTTACCCAAATGGGCCTAGAAGCCCATTGGGCCCGATTTCAGCCCCTCGAGGCCCAACTTACCATCGTGCACCAAATCGTGCCCTTACCTATTCCAACGAACCCGATCATCGAACTTAGTGAATCTAACTAACCTATGAGCGTTCGCATGCTCACGAGTCCTCGAAATGCAAGAATTTCGGCATTTCGGCTTTTCGGCAAATATCGAGTTAAGCTACGAAAGAGGGTTCGTTACACACCTGTTTTGTGACGTTCACTAGCAAAGTCTCCCATGCCAACCTAAAATTAACCATCACCATACTTAGTGTACAAATCATGCTTATCAAACCCAAAATCCACCCTACCATATTCGGCCAAAGAACCCCCTAATGGCCATGGATCACTTACCTTCACCGAGTCTGACGCTCGATCCAAGTTATCCAAATCGATACCCAAAGCCTTACTGCTCCACCAAAGTTATCTACTCCGCTATACAAACCATAAGAATCAAATGAAAAAGCCCAATAAGGCCTATATCTGAAATCGGCAACCTCCCTAAACTGTAGGGGGTTTCGGCTTTTATCAACAGTTACTACTGGATCGATTAGAGTATGAATACTTACAACCGCCTTCCTTTGTACCACTTAGAGTTTGACAAAAGAAGGAATTGGCCACCAAAAAGTGAAGAGAAAAGAAGGTTGCTGGTCAACAATGGAATCGGCACAACCAAGCTTCACGGGTTTCGGCTTTTGTGGCTTTTCGGCAAAGATGAAGATAAGAAAGGGAGTAGTAGATGAAGCGAAAGGGAATAATGGACAGGTTTAGAAAAAGAAAAGAGAGAAAGATGAATGGAAAGGGTGCCAGTTTCGGTTAGAGAAGAAAATAAAAAGAAAAGAATGGTCCTACGGTGTTCAAACAGAGGAAAATTGGCACAATTATAGCCTAATGCCGAATATAGAACCCTCAAATTCCCCCTAGCCGATTTCTCCGCCCTAATCTCCCCTATTCAGCCAAATCTAATCCCTTTTTCACATCCCTAAAATCTCTCCCCTTACCACTCCTTAATCCATGCGTTTGACTGATTCAAGATCTCTCCTACAGAGTTCTATTCGGCTACAACTCTTGCATGCTTAAAGCATAAAAATTAACATCACATTTGCCATCACAGGGAATCGAACCCAGGTCTTCCCCCAACCACTTACACACCACCTTTTTTGCTCCCTAGTGGCATCACTTAGCCACTTTACCAGAGGCTCTTTTCTGATACATTTTACCCACAATTTTTAATAAGACCACCTATCCAAATCCTCTAACTTCTTAGTCCAAAATTCAAAAATACTACCGGGTTTTGGCCAACAAATGGGCCTTCCGTAAGCCTATTTACACCCTCCAATTATGAGTTTCACAACCAAATACCAAATTTTAAAAAAAAACTTTACCAAAATCTCGAAAATCACGAAAAACCCGAAAATCAGGATATTACAACTCTACCCTCCTTAAAGAAATTTCGACCTCGAAATTTTTACCTGCTCCAAACAGTTGAGGGTATTGCTGACTCATTGCTTCCTCGGTCTCCTAAGTAGCTTCTTCTTTGCCATGGTTTCTCCAAAGTACCTTCACTAATGGGACTGACTTCCTTCTCAGTACCTTGACGTCGTGATCAAGTATTTACACAGGTTCTTCTTCGAAGGTCAAATCTGACTATACTTCAATTTCTGTAACTGGCACGATATAAGTTGGGTGAGAATGATATTGCCTTAGCATGGACACATGAAAAACGTCGTGAATATGATCCAGCTCTGGAGGTAACTCTAGCTGATAAGCCACTAGCCCTATCCGCTTAATAATTCGATAAGGCTCAATAAACCGTGGACTCAACTTGCCCTTCTTACCAAATCTCAATATCTTCTTCCAAGGTGATACCTTCAAAAAGACCATATTCCCCACAGCATATTCAATATCCTTACGCTTCAGATAGGCATAAGACTTTTATCGGTCCGCTGCCTCCTTTAACCGATTCCTGATCACCTTAATTTTGTCTTCAGTATCTGCTACCAACTCTGGACCAAGTACTTGCCTTTCCCCCAACTCTACCCAACACGTAGGCGAACGACACCTTCGCCCATATAGTGCCTCATAAGGAGCCATCTGAATACTTGCTTGGTAACTGTTGTTATACGTGAACTCCGCCAATGGCAATTAGTCCTCCCAACTGCCTCTAAATTCAATAACACAACCTCTCAACATGTCTTCTAAAATCTGAATGACCCTCTCTGACTGCCCATCCTACTGAGGATGAAAGGCCATACTGAAATCCAATGGCATTCCCAATGCCTCATGCAACTTCTACCAAAATCGAGATGTAAACCTTGGGTCTCGGTTAGAAATTATCAATACTGGCACCCCATGCAACCGCACTATCTCCGCCACATACAACTTGGCCAGATTCTGAAGTGAGTAATCGGTTCGGAAAGGTATGAAATGGGCAGATTTTGTGAGCCTATCCACAATTACCCAAACTGAATCCTTCTTGGAAGGTGTCAACGGCAACCCACTTACAAAATCCATAGTTACCCTTTCCCACTTCCAAAGTGGTATCTTTACTGGCTGTAACAATCCTGAAAGTAGTTGATGCTCGGCCTTTACTTGTTGA
Source organism: Gossypium arboreum (assembly GCF_025698485.1). NCBI lineage: Eukaryota > Viridiplantae > Streptophyta > Magnoliopsida > Malvales > Malvaceae > Gossypium > Gossypium arboreum. The sequence continues at coordinate 60,899,541 of NC_069080.1, forward strand.
CACGTCAAACATTTCCCCACCAATTCGATCACTTCTCGCTTAAGTCCAGGCCACCAATATAGCTCTCGCAAGTCTCGGTACAACTTACTCCCTCCTGGATGCATAGCACAAGGTCCATTATGTGCCTCTTTTAAAACCATCAATCTCAAGTCAGAGTCCTTCGGCATACAAATTCTTCCTTGAAAACAAAGAACCCCATCATTATTTAACCCAAAATCTGGATTTTCCCCCTTCTCAACTTGCTGAAACTCAGAAACCAACGACTCATCCTCCAATTGTTGCTTCTTAATCTGCTCCACCCAAGTCGGTCTCACTTGTAACTCTGCCAATAAGCTTCCATCGTCATACAAATTTAAACGAGCAAACGTTGCCTTCAATTTCGCCACAGTCCTTCGACTTAACGTATTAGCCACGACATTTGCCTTACCTGGATGGTACTCAATCGAACAGTCATAGTCC